>NW_025807190.1:0-1390 GCF_022045245.1 Lucilia cuprina
ATAGACTAGACTATAGACTAGACTATAGACTAGACTATAGACTAGACTATAGACTAGACTATAGACTAGACTATAGACTAGACTATAGACTAGACTATAGACTATGTTATATAGTATAGTCTAATCAATAGTGTAGTTTTAAGTCTAGTCCTAGTGTAATCTATAGTCTAGTCTATAATCTAGTCTATAGTCTAGTTTATATTCTAAACTAGACTATTAACTAGACTAGACTATAGCCTAGACTATAGACTAGACTTTAGACTACACTGTAAACTCGATTAAAGACTAGTCCTAGATTTGACATGAATACAATCTTAACTTTCTAAACTATTAAAATTAATTAATTTTATTAATATTGAATCTTAATTTACAGTCCATTAAATTGCACAAAAAGTCATTTAATTTAAATAAAATTATTAACACATTATTAAACACATTATTTCCTTTGAAAAAATCCTTAAATTTTACTTCATTAATTTACATAATACGGTAAAAAATACTTAAATTAATTTATTTAGCAATTTCATTGCTTACGGTTACACAACATTTAATAATAATATGACCAAAAGTGTTACTCTTATGTATGCTACAACTTACTTTAACATTATTTTTTAATATTTTACCATAAAAAAACGACAAAGGGAAAAAACCTATAAAAATTATAATTTAAAATTTAAGCCCAAGAATAAACATATGTGGATATTTTCATCTACATACGCATGTATGTATGCAAATATGTTTTCATTAACGTTGTTTCATAGTATTTCAAGAAAGTAAAGGAATTAATTAAAATAACTCATACGCTCTGTTGCACATATTTTTTAAGTATATTTTTCTGTGTTGTTCTTGCAACAATTACAAACAATTTAGTGCAGGAAATTAAGACACACAATATGAACCAAACCAAGAATGCAAAATATTTTTCTGTTTGTTTTTCTTTAATGGGCAGAAAACAACGACAATGTTGGCAGAAACAGTAATGAAAACTTCAGCTGTGAAAGATGGAGAAGGAGCGTTGAGTGTAAAATAAGAAAGTTAGGTGTGATAAAAATTAAATGAGTGTTGTAGAAAGAGTTCCAGTTTGGTTCTAGTTCAGTCTTAGTTTGGTTGGATTTCAGTTCTAGTTTAGTTCAAGTTTATTTTTAGTTTTAGTTCAGTTCTAGTTCAGTTCCAGTTCTAGTTCAGTTCTAGTTTAGTTCCAGTTTAGTTCTAGTTCAGTTCTAGTTCAGTCTTAGTTTGGTTGGATTTCAGTTCTAGTTTAGTTCAAGTTTATTTTTAGTTTTAGTTCAGTTCTAGTTCAGTTCTAGTTTAGTTCCAGTTCAGTTCTAGTTCAGTTCTAGTTCAGTTCTAGTTCAGTTCTAGTTCAGTTCTAGTTCAGTTCTAGTTCAGT
>NW_025807191.1:0-1162 GCF_022045245.1 Lucilia cuprina
TTAAATACGACAAAAAAGAAATCGTTAAAGAAATAATAAATGTATATATATATTTTTTTTTAATAAAAAAAATATTTCCGTTGTAATTTCACTTTACCATACACGCATTCATTAAAATTATGTACACACATACACATACATAAGAATTTCACTTTTTTAATATTTTCTTTTTTAGAACAAAAAATATTTATATGTATGTATGCATAAAGCACATACAGATGAATATATTGTATGAAGGTTTATAGGCCATTAAATTGTGCTTATGAAAAATTTATTTGTTGAGAGCAACTCTATTGTTCTATTGTTTGTTTAACACAGAGATTTTTTTTTAAATATTTTTTATTTTGTTTAGTTGTTTTTCTTTGTATGAAATTTTTTATGCTGGCACAATTTTTAGTAAAAATTTTGGTACTTTTATTTCTTTGTTGACGATTTTTTTTTAATGTTTAAAATGTTTTTTTTTTTTGGCATTTTGTTTTTGTTACTTACATACTACATTCAATTTCCACATGGTTTCTAAATATAAACCATTGACATTTGGGTTTTCTGCTCGACATGTTATCGATTTACCATCATCATCTGTTGTTGGCACAAAACTCAATTCAGAACGTGTTGTATTGCTGGAAATGTCATCCTGCAATGAAAAAAAAAAATACACACATACACAGAGAAAAAAATTTATATGAAAAATATTGTATTTTGAAACAAAAACAATGAGATTTTAAAGTTTTATAACATTATATGACCCTTTAAATAAAATAACAATGATAATGCACATTTTTTTTAATCTGTTAAAATAGTTTTTGTTGGATTTTAAAACAATAGAATATTGAATTTAATTTTTTAAATAATTTTTATGCACTTTTTTACAACAATGAAACCTTTATTAATTTTTACTTGATTTTTAACAATTGACCTAATTTTTTTATACTTTTTTTTTAAATTTAATCATAAATCAATTTCTAGCTGGATAATGAAAAGTGTTGGCAAAAAAAAAGAGAAAAAGAGCAACTGTGATTTTGAGTTAAACAATAAGGATATAAAAGATAAAATATTACAAAAACAAGTAGGAAAGTATAGTCGGGCATGGCCGACCATATGATACCCTACACCATGAGTATATTTTTACAATTTTTACTTTTATAAAATTTTTATTTTTTGT
>NW_025807192.1:0-1025 GCF_022045245.1 Lucilia cuprina
TTTTCATGCTATGACAGTCATTTATGCATCATTTTTAAGCATTATGATTGCACTTTAATTGGTATATCATTTGTGGCATAATGTGTTTTTCTAAAAAATGGTCAATTTTAAGGATCGGTAGAATTATTGTTCTATCTTTAATAAACGCAGTAATCTGAGGTTCCGATATGGTTGTAATTAACTTTGGCAGTTTTCGTGCTAGGGCAGTCGTTTATGCACCATTTTAAAGCATTAAAATTGCCATTTGTTTTGGTATATAATTTGTTGCATAATATATTTTTAGAAAATTGCTAATTGGATAGATCGGTAGAATTATTTTCACAGCTTTAAAAACGCGGTACTTTAAGGTTCTGATATGACTGCAAATAACATTGACAGTTTTCACGCTATAACAGTCATTTATGAATCATTTTAAAGCATTATGCTTGCACTTTAATTTGGTATATCATTTGTGGCATAATGTGTTCGTCTAAAAAATGGTCAATTTGAAAGATCGGTAGAATTATTGTTCTATATGATATGGTTGCAATTAACTTGGGTAGTTTTCGTGCTAGGACAGTCGCTTATACACCATTTTAAAGCCATAAAATTGCCGATTGTTTTGGTATATAATTTATTGCATAATGTATTTTTAGAAAATTGCCAATTGGATAGATCGGTAGAATTATTTTCCCAGGTTTAAAAAGGCGGTAAATTGAGGTTCCGATATGGTTGTGAATAACTTTGACAGTTTTCATGCCAGGACAATCGTTTATGCATCATTTTAAAGCATTACAGTTGCACTTTGTTTTAGTGTACAATTTGTGGTATAATGAATATTTAAAAAAATTGGATTGATCGGTATATTTATTGGTACAGGTTTGGAAATGCGGTAAATATGGGCTCCGATATGGTTGCAAATATCATTTATAGTTTTGATGTTACTGCAGTCGTTTATATATCTTTTTATTGCATTATAGTTGCCATTTGTTTTGGTATATAATTTGTTGCATAATATATTTTTAGAAAATGGCTAATTGGATAGA
>NW_025807193.1:0-2807 GCF_022045245.1 Lucilia cuprina
AAGCTTATTGAAGATGAATAAAATTTTTTCACCTAGCACCCATGCAACCGTAACTTCAAAGTTTTCTTGTACTTCTTTACTAACTTTGAAGTAGACGTGAATTTCCCTACCGAGATTTATAAGGATAGGCCCATATATTCCCCTACTACAATTTGAGCCCTCTTTTAAAAAAACTAATTTAAAAAAACAAATTAAATGCTTTTTTTAATAATCCTAATTTTTAACATACTGACTGATGTAGGGTCGGCTATGCCCGACTATACATTCATACTTGTTTTTACTTTTTTAACTGTCCTTTTCTATGCTTGTTTTTTCATACCGTCCAACACAATCAGTGGTTATAGAGGCTATATATAAGTTTGTCATTCCGTGTGTAACACCATGAAATATTCATCCGAGACCCAACAAAGTATATAGTATATTTTGGGTCCTTAAAATATCCTGAGTCGATTTAGCTACGTCCGTCTGTCTGTCTGTGTAAAACACGCTCACGTTAAAACGAAGCAATAAAAATTAATGAAATTCAGTTAAAATATTCATTATTATCCGGTACAGTTTGGTATTGAATATGAGCAAAATCGGTTCACATCGGGAAAATTTATGAATCAAAATTTAAATTAACTCCGAAAAAATAAGCATTTCTTATACATTCTTATGTAATTTTCTCAAAAACTATGCAAGATAATTTCATGAAAATCATCACACATTCGTTTCTACATAAGACCTTAATTTTTGCAGAAAATTGACAGAATCAGTCCATAATTTCATATACCTCCCATACAAAAGTACATATTCCCCAAAAATGGGTTTTTTGCTAATAACTTCCGTCAGAATATTGATATCTTCACAAAATTTTACAAATTAAAATCTTATGTCAATAGAATTCATTGAGAGAAAAAATATTCTGGATCGGTCCATAATTGGACATAGCTCCTATATAAGGACCCTTCCCGAAAATCACTTAAACGCGCATAACTCATTACTAAATTAAGATATTCATATAAAATTTGGAATAAGTATTGCTCATATGCACAGAAATATTACTATGATTTTTTTCCGATCGGTCCTTAATTGGTCATAGCTCCCATACAAGGATCCTCCCCGTAAATCACTTAAACGCATATAACTCATTACTATATTAAGATATCCATATAAAATTTGGTACAAGTATTGCTCATATACAGAAATATCACTATGAAAGTTTTTTCTGATTGGTCCATAATTAGTTATAGCTCCTATACAAGGTCACCTCCCGAAAATCACTTAAACGCACATTACTCATTACCAAATAAATCTATAATTGGTCATATCTCCCACACTAAGTCCTACCCCTAAAAGCAATATAACCGTATTTAACTAGTTCCATTATCAATTTGTGCAGAACAAAATGTATTTTAACAAGTAATATTTCTATATTCTATATTTCTTATATACCCTTCACCAAGTATGTTTTAAAAACAGTTTTTATTTATTTTGTATCTCTGCACACATGTCACACATAACATACATACAAACAAATATAAACTGCAGCAGAAAGAAATATTAACCGTTGTACTGTAATACCACCGCCAAACTGTATTACCACCCTCAAACAAATATGAGCTGTATTACCAACATATTACTGCTTTATCTCCTTGTTCTTGTTATACCCTTCACCTTCGTGAGAACAGAACACAATCCAAACATACAAAAAAAATACACAGCTGAATAAAACCAAATACATCTCCACACGCACATGTACATCTTCATCCAACTCACAGTGTTGTTGTTGCTTTTTTAACAAAGCATGAAAAAAATGTGGCTTTTTTGATGAAATTTTCAGAGGTTGTCTCGGATTTTTGCTCATATCTCCGTTATTTATAGACCGATTTTGCTGATTTTAAATAGCGATCTTCTCGAAAGCATGTCTTACTAAATTATTGAAGATTCGGATCTTGCCGATAAATGGGGACCGCTATCTATAAGGATTCAGAATATATATACTTTATAGGGTCGAAAAATTATATTATAGAAATTACAAACGGAATTACATAGAAATTATTGATCTACTTTTTTCACCGTTTTATTCACTTAAATCCCCATGAGATCTTCTAAAAAATTTAAAATTAGTTTAACAAATTTAAAAAAGTGAAATTGGAGATTTAATACGGCCGTTAAAAAAATCAAACTTTTTTGACCATAGCTGACAACAATTACGGACAAAAATACTATATGAGTGATTACATATTACTATATTTAAGGTAAGAAAATGATTTTTTAGAATAAATTTCAAAAATAAGTACATTTGTTTGTCACATTTAGATGCTGCTAATGGCCTAGGGAATTTGCAATAACTTTAAAAGTTTTCAAGCAATTTTAAATCTTTCTGAAATGCCTATTCTGTTCACCTTAATCCCCATGAGATCTTCTAAAAAAATTTAAAATTAGTTTAACAAATTTAAAAAAAAAAACAAGTAAGAGTGCTATATTCGGCTGTGCCGAATCTTATATACCCTTCACTATAGTGTATTTTAAACATCTTTTATAAATTTAAAATTTTTTCCCGACTACATTATTATTACATCAAAAGCTAAACAAAAAGAACAACAACAACAACAACACAAAATACACAAGGCATCTAAACCAACAGACATCTAAACATACATAACGAAAAACACAGAAAAACAAAAATAACAACACAATGACGCCAACTGCATCCTAACCAAGGGTGCCCAAGCCCTATGCGCTTGGTACTCTTTTGTTTTTGTAAATGCGCTTAGCTATAGACAGTGTGTTTTCTATACACTTATATGCGCTTAACACTTGCA
>NW_025807194.1:0-5277 GCF_022045245.1 Lucilia cuprina
TTGGTGTATAATATGTTTTGCTCTAAAGTTGTTCATAAAACAAAGTTTTTAAAAAAGTGTTTTTCAATATTTCACTCAAAAGTGTTCTTTAACATTTCACTCAAATTTTATTTTTGAGTTTGGCGCCGAATTTTGGACTTCTGACAAGGTTGTTGTATTGGACGTTGTAGCTAGTCCAATTTCTGTATAATATAACATGTTCAAAAGTTTTTCGTAGAACAAAATTTTTAAAAAAGGGTTCTTTAACATTTCACTCAAATTTGATTTTTGAGTTTGGGGCCGAATTTTGGACTTCTGACAAAGGTTGTTATATTGGACGTTGTAGCTAGTCTAATTCTTTACATTTTGTGTATAATATGTTTTGTTCTAAAGTTTTTCGTAGAACAAAGTTTTTTAAAAAATAGTTCTTTAACATTTCACTCAAATTGGATTTTCTTGTTTGGGGCCTAATTTTCGACTTTTGCAAAGGTTGTTGTATTAGACGTTGTATCTAGTCCAATTCCGTACATTTTGGTGTATAATAGGTTTTGCTCTAAAGCTTTTCGTAAAACAAAGTTTTTGAAAAAGTGTTCTTTAACATTTCACTCAAATTTGATTTTTCAGTTTGGGGCCGAATTTTGGCCTTCTGACTAAAGTTGTTTTATTGGACGTTATAGCTATTCTAATTCCTTACATTTTGGTGTATAATGTGTTTTGCGTTTTTCAATATTTCACTCAAAATTATTTTTTTGAGTTTGGACTGAATTTTGGACTTCTGACCAAGGTTGTTGTATTGGAAGTTGTAGCTAATCCAATTCCCTACATTTTGAAGTAGAATATAGTTTGCTCTAAAGTTTTTCATATAACAAAATTTTTAAAATATGTTTTCAATATTTCACTCAAAATTGATTTTTGAGTTTATGGCCGAATTTTGGACTTCTTGTAGAGGTTGTTGTATTTTACGTTGTAGCTAGTCAAATCCCTATATTTTGATGTAAAATATGTTTTTCTCTAAAGTTTTTCATATAACATAGTTTTAAAAAAGTGTGTTTAAATATTTCACTCAAAATTGTTTTTTGAAGTTGGGGCCGAATTTTCGACTTCTGACAAAGGTTGTCTCTACATTTTGTGTAGAATATATTTTGCTGTAAAGTTTTTTAAAAAAAGTGATTTTTAATATTTCACTCAAAAGGTTTTTTTTAGTTTGGGGCCGAATTTTGGACCTTTGACAAAGATTGTTGAATTGGACGTTGTAGCTAGTCCAATTCCGTACATATTGATGTCTAAGTTGTTTTGCTCTAAAGCTTTTCGTAGAACAAAATTTTTTAAAAAATAGTTCTTTAACATTTCACTCAAATTTGATTTCTTAGTTTGGGGCCGAATTTTGGCCCTCTAACAAAGGTTTTTATTGGACGTTATTGCAAGTCCAATTCCCTACATTTTGGTGTATAATATGTTTTGCTATAAAGTTGTTCATAAAACAAAGTTTTTAAAAAGGCGATTTTCAATATTTCACTCAAAATTTTTTTTTTGAGTTTGGGCCGAATTTTGGCCTTCTGACAAAATTTGTTGTATTGAACGTTGTAGCTAGTAAAATTCCCTATATTTTGGTGTAGAATATGGTTTGCTCTAAAGTTTTTCATAAAACTAAGTTTTCAAAAAAAACAATTTTGAGTGAAATATTGACTCAAAATTGCTTTTTGAAGTTGGGGCCGAATTTTGGACTTCTGACAAAGCTTGTCCCTACATTTTGGTGTAGAATATGTTTTGCTGTAAAGTTTTTCAAAAAAAGTGTTTTTAACATTTCACTCAAAATGTTTTTAGTTTGGGGCCGAATCTTGGACTTCTGACAACATTTTAGTGTAGAATATGTTTTGCTGTAACGTTTTTCAAAAAAAGTGTTTTTTATCATTTCACTAAAAATGTTTTTTTTAGCTTGGGGCCGAATTTTTCACCTCTGACAAAGGTTGTTGTATTGGACGTCGTAGTTAATCCAATTGTCTACATTTTGGTGTATAATATGTTTTGCTCTAAAGTTTTTCGTAGAACAAAATTTTTAAAAAAGTGTTCACTACAATTTAATCAAAAATGCTTTTTTTGTTTAAGGCCGACAAAGTTTGTTGTATTGCACGTTGTAGCTAGTTCAATGCCCTACATTTTGGTTTATAATATGTTTTGCTCTCAAGTTTTTCATAAAACAAAGTTTTTAAAAAAGTGTTTTTCAATATTTCACTCAAAATTGTTTTTTGAGTTTGGACCGAATTTTGGACTTCTGACAAAGGTTGTTGTACTTTACGTTGTATCTAGTCTAAGTCCCTACATCATGGTGTAGAATATGTTTTGCTCTAAAGTTTTTCATATAACATAGTTTTTAAAAAAAGTGTGATTTAATATTTCACTCAAAAATTTTTTTTGAATTTGGGGCCGAATTTTGGACTTCTGACAAAGGTTGTTGAATTGTATGAAATGTAGGGACATTTTGGTGTAGAATATGTTTTGCTGTAAAGTTTTTCAAAAAAAAGTATTCTTTCATTCAAAGTTTTTAAAAAATGTTTTCAATATTTCACTCAAAATTGATTTTTGAATTTGGGGCCGAATTTTGGACTTCTTGCAGAGGTTGTTGTATTTTACGTTGTAGCTAGTCAAGTCCCTATATTTTTATGTAAAATATGTTTTTCTCTAAAGTTTTTCATATAACATACTTTTAAAAAAGTGTTTTTCAATATATCACCCAAAATTGTTTTTTCAGTTTGGGGTCGAATTTTGGACTTCTGGCAAAGGTAGTTGTATTTTACTTTGAAGCTAGTCCAGTTCCCTATATTTTGGTGTACAATATGTTTTGCTCTAAAGTTTTTCATATAACATAGTTTTAAAAAAGTGTGTTTTAATATTTCACTCTAAATTGTTTTTTCAGTTTGGGGTCGAATTGTTGACTTCTGGCAAAGGCTGTTGTAATTTACCTTGTAGATAGTCCAATTCCCCACATTTTGGTGTGTAATATGTTTTGCTCTAAAATTTTTCATAAAACAAAGTTTTTAAAAAAGTGTTTTTCAATATTTCACTCAAAATGGTTGTTTCAGTTTGTGGTCGAACTTTGCACTTCTTGTAAAGGTTGTTGTAATGGACGTTTTAGCTAGTCCAATTCCCTATATTTTAATGTAGAATATGTTTTGCTCTAAAGTTTTTCGTTAAACAATGTTTATAAAAAAGTGTGTTTTAATATTTCACTCAAAATGGTATTTTGTATTTCGAGCCGAATTTTGGACTTCTGACGAAAGTTGTTGTATAGGACATTGTAGCTAGTCCAATTCCCTACATTTTGGTGTATAATATGGTTTGCTCTAAAGTTTTTCATAAAACAAAGTTTTTAAAAAAGTTTTTTTCAATATTTCACTCAAAATGGTTTTTGAGTTTGCGACCGCATTTTGAACATCTGACAAAGGTTGTTGCATTGGCTAGTCCAATTCCCTATATTTTGGTGTATAATTTGGTTTACTCTAAAGTTTTAAATAAAACAAAGTTTTTAAAAAGTGTTTTTCAATATTTCACTTAAAATTGTTTTTTTGAGTTTGGACTGAATTTTGGACTTCTGACGAAGGTTGTTATATTGGACATTGTAGCTAGTCCAATTCCCTACACTTTGGTGTATAACATGGTTTGCTTTAAAGCTTTTCGTAAAACAAAGTTTTTAAAAAAGTGTTCCTCAACATTTCAATCAAAATTGTATTTTTTTTTTAGTTTGGGCCGAATTTTGGACTTCAGACCAAGGCTGTTGTATTGTACGTTGTTTGGACGTTGAAGCTAGTCCAATTCCCTACATTTTGGTGTGTAATATGTTTTGCTCTAAAATTTTTCATAAAACAAAGTTTTTAAAAAAGTGTTTTTCAATATTTCACTCAAAATGGTTGTTTCAGTTTATGGTCGAACTTTGCACTTCTTGTAAAGGTTTTTTGGGCCGAATTTTGGACTTCAGACCAAGGCTGTTGTATTGTACGTTGTTTGGACGTTGTAGCTAGTCCAATTCCTTATATTTTAATGTAGAATATGGTTTGCTCTAAAATTTTTCGTTAAACAATGTTTATAAAAAAGTGTGTTTTAATATTTCACTCAAAATGGTATTTTGTATTTGGAGCCGAATTTTGGACTTCTGACGAAGGTTGTTGTATAGGACATTGTAGCTAGTCCAATTCCCTAAATTTTGGTGTATAACATATGTTGCTCTATAGTTTTTTATATAACAAAGTTTTTAAAAAAGTGTGGTTTAATATTTCACTCAAAATTGTTTTTTGGGCTCGAATTTTGGACTTCTGGCATAGGTTGTTCTATTTTGCGTTGTAGCTAGTCCAATTCCTTACATTTCGGTGTATAATATGTATTGCTGTAAAGTTATTCATATATCAAAGTTTCTAAAAAAGTGTGTTTTAATATTTCACTCAAAATTGTTTTTGAATTTGGGCCCGAATTTAAGATTTCTGACAAAGGTTGTTGTATTCTACGTTGTAGTTAGTCCAATTCTCTACATTTTAGTGTATAATATGTTTTGCTCTAAAGTTTTTCCTAGAACAAAATTTTTAAAAAAGTATTCATTAAAATTTCACTCAAAATAGATTCTTGAGTTTGGGGGCGAATTTTGGACTTCTGACAAATGTTGTTGTATTAGACGTTATAGCTAGTCTAATTCACAACATTTTGGTGTATAATATGTTTTGCTCTAAAGTTTTTCCTAGAACAACATTTTTAAAAAAGTATTCATTAAAATTTCACTCAAAATAGATTCTTGAGTTTGGGGCCGAATTCTGAACTTCTGACAAAGGTTGTTGTATTGGAAGTAGTAGCTAGTCCAACTCCCTACATTCTGGCGTATAATATGTTTTGCTCTAAAGTTTTTTATAAAGCAAAGTTTTTAAAAAAGTATTTTCAATATTTCACTAAATATGGTTTTTTGAGTTTGGGACCGAATTTTGAACTTATAACAAAGGTTGTTGAAATGGACGTTGTAGCTAGTCCAATTTCCTAAATTTTGGTGTAGAAATGTTTTTTTTTTTTTTTTGTAAAGTTTTTCATAAAACAAAGTTTTTAAAAAAGTGTGTTTTAATATTTCACTCAAAATAGTTTTTTTGAATTTGGAGACGAATTTTGGACTTCTGACAAAGGTTGTTGAATTAGACGTTATAGCTAGTCTAATTCACAACATTTTGGTGTATAATATGTTTTGCTCTAAAGTTTTTCCTAGAACAAAATTTTTAAAAAAGTGTTCATTAAAATTTCACTCAAAATTGATTCTTGAGATTGGGGCTG
>NW_025807195.1:0-1955 GCF_022045245.1 Lucilia cuprina
GATGTCAACCTCTTAATGAGGAGACGGTAGACCCGGTTCATTTAGCGCCTGATACCAGCTCTATAGTCATTAATAGAGAGAGAATCCAATGGGCGCTTAACAGTTTCGTCCCATACAAATCTCCGGGTCCAGATGGTATTATACCTGCGGATCTTCATAAGAATGAAGATCTCGTCACTCCATGGCTGCTATCGATCTACAAAGCATGCCTAAGGTTGCTATACATCCCTCATATGTGGATGAGATATAATGTGGTCTTTATTCCTAAAGGGGGAAAGACATCACATACCAAACCTAAAAACTATAGACCAATCAGTCTTACGTCTTTTCTTCTCAAGACTCTTGAAAGAGTCATTGATGTACACCTGAGATTAACCATCCCCACGGAATTGATCTCCAAATCACAACATGCCTATACCAAAGGCAAGTCTGTGGAAACGGCTCTACACTCGCTAGTGGGACATGTAGAAAGTTCACTAGCGAATAAGGAGTACTCTCTTGTTGCCTTCCTTGACATCGAAGGTGCCTTTAACAATGTCGAACCCTATGCCATTATAGGTTATAAGTGCAACGATGGGCGGAGTCAATGTCTCAAGACTCGCTAGTCGTGGCACACCACAGGGGGGAGTCCTATCTCCCCTTCTCTGGAATGTGGCTATGAACTCCTTACTAAATGAACTGGATAAAAGGAGAATTAAGACTGTCGCTTATGCTGATGATGTCGCGGTAATGGTATCTGGCTAATTCCTAGATACTATATCAAACTGCATGGAATCTGCTCTTAACTTGCTTAGCAAGTGGAGTGTTACCTGTGGCCTCAGTGTAAATCCACTGAAAACTGAACTTGTTCTTTTTACAAGGAAGTATAAGATTGAAAACTTTATGCCTCCAAAGTTAAACGGAATAAGACTCAATCTCACTGATCATGCGAAATACCTTGGAGTAATCCTTGACAGTAAACTATCCTGGAATATGAAATTCCAAAACAGGATAAATAAGGCAAATATAGCTATTAACACCTGGTAAATAGCTATATTTGCCTTATTTCAATACTGGGGCGCCAACCCTAAATGTATCAACTGCATCTTTAAAGCGGTTGTTAAGCCCATACTATTCTATGGTGTTATTGTATGGTGGCAGGCATTGGCAAACGCTTCTCATTGTGCAGCCATCGAACGTATCTTACGAAATATTGCAATACTGATCACGGGAGCAATGAGGACGACGCCAACGAAGGCCCTGCTAACCATAATGAACTGGTTACCAGCTGACCTGATGGCGATTCAACTAGCCCTTAATTCTGCAATCAGACTAAACGCGTGTGGTTCGTGGTCCGGTAGTAGAGGTATAGGGCACTCACGAATAATTAAACACTTCGAGTCCTTGCATCTTAATGTAGACTATTGCGTTGCGAAACCTCACTTCGACAGACGCTTTCACATCCGAATTCCCAATAGGAATTCAGTACACGAGTCACACTCAACTTATGGTGTAACAAATGTTTTCACTGACGACTCCAAGAGGAGTGGAAGAGTGGGTGGTGGCTTTTACATTGAAAGATTTGGAATCAAATCCTCTTTTAGGCTACCTAATTATTGTAGTATTTTAAAGGCAGAGATATCTGCTATTAAACGAGTCGCCAACTGGCTGAGGTATTATCAAATATCGGGTGATATATGTATATATACGGACAGCAAAGCTGCGATCAAAAATCTAGCGGGTGTCTTTACGACATCTAGGTTAACCGAAGAATGCCGGGTTATCTTTGAATGAGATAGCGAGACATTCTAGGATAACGCTAATATGGGTTCCTGGACATAGTAATTGTCGGGGAAACTGTATAGCTAACGAACTTGCCAGGAATGGTGCGATGAGAGGGGAGGATGAAATCGACGCATTTACTGGTATCTCTCTTACTAACTGTAAGCTACTGGTTCAGACTGAACTATATGAGA
>NW_025807196.1:0-1793 GCF_022045245.1 Lucilia cuprina
GTTCAGTTCTAGTTCAGTTCTAGTTCAGTTCTAGTTCAGTTCTAGTTCAGTTCTAGTTCAGTTCTAGTTCAGTTCTAGTTCAGTTCTAGTTCCAGTTCAGTTCCAGTTAAGTTCTAGTTCAGTTCTAGTTCAGTTCTAGTTCAGTTCTGGTTCAGTTTTAGTTCAGTTCTAGTTCCGTTCTTGTTTAGCTCTAGTTCAGTTCTAGTTTAGTTCTAGTTCAGTTCTAGTTCATTTCTTCTTCAAATCATAGTTTGGGTCCGAATATTTTTTGTATTCCCTTTAAAAAAAGTAAATGAAATCCTATTGAATAATATTTTGTTGTTATTGGTTATTTACTTTTGTTTAAATTTATTTATTTCCTTTTTTAGTTCTTTATCGCTTAAATGTTGCAATTTATGAATTGGTTTTTCATTTCTATTTTATTTTGAAAATTTTTTAAAAATAAAAACTGTCATTGCAAATGAGGAATGAAAAAATGCAGAAAAGAAAATCGTTTGTGGCCACATTTCAATAAATATTTCTTTAATTTTATTAATAATTTTGTGCAACAAAAAATAACATCTGTTTATAAGTTTTTTGTTAAAAAAACGTGTGCACACTTATAGTCACACTTACATAAACATAATGTTGTAACAGTGATGAGTAAAAGGGGTACAATGGCACATAATTT
Source organism: Lucilia cuprina (assembly GCF_022045245.1). Taxonomy (NCBI): domain Eukaryota; kingdom Metazoa; phylum Arthropoda; class Insecta; order Diptera; family Calliphoridae; genus Lucilia; species Lucilia cuprina. The sequence continues at coordinate 671 of NW_025807196.1, forward strand.
AAACTAAGAATTAAAAAATTCTTTATTCGTATTTTTTCAAATTAAAAGACCAATAAAGTGACAAAAAATATTATGTAAATTTAGGTTTCCTCCACATCGTTCAGTTACAATCCAATACACCTGAGCTGTTGCACTTAAAGAAATATTAATACAGGGTCATGAACATGAAACTTTTTTAAACTTTCACAAAAATACTTTTTTTAAGCAGAGATATTTTGCTTTAAACTTTTAATAATTTATAACAGTTTTGAAACATGTTTTATTTATTTATTTATTTTTTTTATAGAATTTAATTAATTTTTCGTTGTTATTTTTGAGGTTGATTTCGCTTCGCATTCGTTGTTGTATTTCATTCCAAAAAGTACAACAATATATAATTAGAAATACAAGCAAAAATATTATTCATAAAATTTGTAATTTATTTTGTTGTTGTTGCTGTTGTAGTTTTTTTCTATTATTTATGGTTTATTTAAGTTTCATGTGCCAAAAAAAAAGGCAAAACACAAAAGTGAATAAAATAAAAATCGTTTGTACCATATTCTTAACGTCGACAGTTGTGGGCAGAATAATAAATGTTCTTTATTTCTAAATTTGTTTAAAATATTTGAAGGTTGAATGAACTGTCTGGACTAAGAAGATTTATTAACTGCATATTTAGCATATTTGTATGTACTTAATGTACTCTCACATTATTTTATTTGAAAATTAATACTTTTTTCTACTATTTTTGCTATCACCACTGTAAACTTGAGAAAATAAGGTATTTTATACCTTCCGTAGGAATAGCGTGCCTTTAGCTGGTAAAATTATAAACTGTAAAAAGTTCAAATAAATCTGCCCTAAATTTATGTGTAATAAATATAAAGGTCAATTTCCGAAAATTTCAAAGAAATTCATTGTTTTTATTTTAGCGAAATTTTTACTCTTCTTTTTTAAAAAAATATTTGTGAATTTCTAAATTAATTTTTTAAAATTAATCTAGTTCTGTTCTAGTTCTTTTCTAGTTCTGTTATAATTCCGTTCTAGTTCTGTTCTAGTTTTGTTCTAGTTCTGTTCTAGTTCTGTTCTAGTTCTGTTCTAGTTCTGTTCTAGTTCTGTTCTAGTTCTGTTCTAGTTCTGTTCT
>NW_025807197.1:0-1039 GCF_022045245.1 Lucilia cuprina
TTTAATTTTATGTTTATATATTCAATATTTTAGAAAGCTCTAAAAGTACCAGTACCAGTGAAGTACGAAAAAGTACCAAAGGACCTATTTTATTTAATTTCATGTTCCAAAGTTCAATATTATAGAAAATTCCAGAAAATATTCCAGTTTAAATTTTCATTTACTCAAGTCCCTGATTGCTTTTAAAGATTCTAATTAACTCCGGGCTCCACATGCCCGGAGTTAACGAACGAAAAAGTACCCTTTATAGGTTCTCACTTAATCCAGGCTCTAAACGCTTAATTTCATGTTTCTAGGTTCAATATTATAGAAAATTCAAAATGTACCTTTTAAAGAACGGAAAAGTACCAAAAAGTCACCTTTTATAGGTCCTTACTTAATCCGGGCTCTACATGCTTAATTTCACGTTTCTAGGTTCAATATTATACAAAAATCCAAAAAGTACCTTTTGAAGAACGAATAGGTTTCAAAAAGTCCCCTTTTATATGTTCTCACTTAATCCATACTCTACATACTTAATTTCATGTTTCTAGGTTCAATATTATAAAAAATTCAAAAAGTACCTTTTGATGAACGAAAAGTCCTCTTTTATAGATTCTCATTTACTCCGGGCTCTACGTGCTTAATTTCATGTTTCTAGGTTAAATTTTATAGAAAACTCAAAAAGTACCAAAAAGTCTCCTTTTATAGATTCTCATTTACTCCGGGCTCTACATACTTAATTTCATGTTTCTAGGTTCAATATTATAGGAAATTCAAAAAGTACCTTTTGAAGAACGAAAAAGTACCAAAAAATCCCCTTTTATAGATTCTCATTTACTCCGGGCTCTACATGCTTAATTTCATGTTTCTAGGTTAAATTTTATAGAAAACTCAAAAAGTACCTTTTGTAGAACGAAACAGTACCAAAAAGTCTCCATTTGTAGATTCTCATTTACTCCGGGCTCTACATGCTTAATTTCATGTTTCTAGTTTCAATATTATACAAAAATCCAAAAAGTACCTTTTGAAGAACGAAAAAGTACCAAAAGTCCCCTTT
>NW_025807198.1:0-1692 GCF_022045245.1 Lucilia cuprina
AGCCTCATTTAGAAATTTTAGTTTTTTATCAATAAATTGCTTAAATATTTTGGAATTATTGGTAATATTCAACATAAAACTTTCTTTATAAAAAATAAAAATTTTATATAAAGTAAAAATTTTAAAAATATACTCATGGTGTAGGGTATTATATGGTCGGCCATGCCCGACTATACTTTCCTAATTGTTCAAAATTGTTTTCTTTCTAACATTTTTACTTAGTTAGTAAAACAATTTTTGAACTAATAATAATCGCATTAAATTAATTAAGTTATAAAACATAAAAATTAATGTGTATAAAACAATTAAGTGATTAAATAGTTAAATTTAATGCATTTTTAAAATTATAATCATTATTATTGGGTGTTTTTATTTTATTAAAAAAGTTACTGGTGACTGCTGTTTATACCCTACACCACTATAGTGGGAAGGGTATTATACGTTTGTGCTGATGTTTGTAACATACAAAAATATTGGTCCAATACCCACCTTAAAGTATACCGATCGATTCAGAATCATTTTTTGAGTCGATTAAGACATGTCCGTCCGTCCATCCGTCCGTCCGTCCGTCCGTCTGTCCGGCTGGCTGGCTGTCCATGTAAACCTTGTGCGCAAGGTACAGGCCGCAATTTTCAAGATAATTTGATGAAATTTGGACCAAGCATGTTTTTTGGAACAAGGACGAAGCCTATTGAATGGTTAAAATCGGTCCATTATTTCACCTAGCCCCCATACAACCGTACCTCCCGATTTGAACTTTTTATGCTATAATTACGTCAAATATTCTGCTATCTCTTTAAAAATTCGCACAAATAAGTTTTATATAAGTATAAATGATACTGCAGATTTTCGTAAGGATCGGCCTATATTTGACCCTAGCCCCCATACAAACCCCACTTCAAAAATGACTTAAACGTCTAAAATTGACTTGTAACCATTTGTATCGCAATGAAACTCAACAAAACTAACTGTTATTTAGAAATATATCCTTTTTCCAAATTTACCGAGGATCGGCCCATATTTGACCTATATAAAGCCTCATTTAGAAATTTTAGTTTTTTATCAATAAATGGCTTAAATATTTTGGAATTATGGTAATATTCAACATAAAAGTTTCTTTACAAAAAATAAAAATTTTATAAAAGTAAAAATTGTAAAAATATACTCATGGTGTAGGGTATCATATGGTCGGCCATGCCCGACTATACTTTCCTACTTGTTTTATTTTCAAAAATTTTCTCTTTTTGGTGAAATTATTGAGAAAAACAAAAACAAATAAAAGTAGAACATAAAAATTCAATGAACAAAAAATTTAGGAAATTTTAATTGTTTTATTAGCAACAAAGCTGAAAAAAGTTGTAGTGCGAGTGTAGAGAATAAATACTGTGACGATGACTTTTAACTAATGAATTTAATGATTTGGCAGTAATATTTTTTTATTGCAGCTTAATGAAATGGGGCGGCTGTGTGATGGTAATTAAATTGTACAGTTTAAATATGACATCAACAAATTTTTAATATTATTCATTTAGAAAAATACTAGAACTGAACTAGAACTGAACTATAACTGAAATAGAACTGAAATAGAACTGAACTAAAACTGAATTAGAACTGAACTAGAACTGAACTAGAACTGAACTAGAACTGAACTAGAACTGAACTAGAACTGAACTAGAACTGAACTAGAACTGA
>NW_025807199.1:0-1349 GCF_022045245.1 Lucilia cuprina
AGAACTAGAACAGAACTAGAACAGAACTAGAACAGAACTAGAACAGAACTAGAACAGAACTAGAACAGAACTAGAACAGAACTACTTAGAACAGAACTAGAACAGAACAAGACTTCATATTCAAATGTTTATCTCTAACGCAATTTTCTATAGAAGTTGTCCCTAATAATATTTTCTATAAAAACTGTTTCCCAAACTAAATGTTCTCTTAAAAAGGTTTACCCAAACAACATTTTATATAAAAAATTTTGTCCTAAAAAAATTTTTGTTTCATTAACTTAATACTAATCTATTCCAAACAGCTTTACCACTTTTCCTTATAATGGACTCTGTTAAACTTTGCTTTGTCCCTTTTTATTTAAATTTATCCACTTATTGTTGTATGGACAAAACACCTGTTCCAACTTGGCTGACATGCCACCTACGAGTTCAATGACCAACTAATAACAGACGTAAATAATAGAACCACAATATATGTATGTAAGTTGTAGAAAAAAGGGGTAGTGAGTGCCTTTTCACATTTAAACATTAATGATTGATGTCTCTTCGAAAGGGCCACATAAAAGGGTGACAATAATATAAAACATGCTACTAAAAATAACATTTTTTATTTTTAATATCAAACTTAAATTAACCCAAATAATATTGTTTAATAATTCATTTTAATATGTCTAGAGAAATAAAACATTAAAGTAACAACACGAAAACCTTACAAAAAAATAAAGTGTGAATTGAAATCCACCCTTAAAAAAAGTTTTTAAAAAATTACCTTTATCAATTACTCACATGAAAAAGAAATTATAAGAAAAAAATCTATCTAAAAATAAAAAAAGATTCTTCTCACTTCAGAAGAATAATTTCCAAAAAAAATTACAATATTTTTACTTAAGTGCTGTTATTGATTATGAATAAAAGTATTGAGAGTTTAATACAACACGACAGCGGCAATATGTCTTCAGAACGTCAATCATCTGAGGATGTTCAAGAATCTACCGCTACAGCAGATGATGCAGCCATAGAAGGAGATGGTGACTTTACGGATGATAATAATTTTGAATCGAATTTGAGAAGACGCAAGGGGAAAATTATATCATGTGCTAAGGAAACTATAGAAAATGGTAAGTTTGATGATAAATTATTTTAATCTTTAAACATTTCTTAAAATTTTTGAAAACTTAAATTCATATTCTTCAAAATAGTGTCCCACAATTTTGTCCCAAACTAGATTTTCTGTAGAAAACTTCAAACCAAACTAAATTTTTTAGGAGCACATCTAGACCAGAGCTAGAAGAGAACTACAACAGAACTAGAACAGAATTAGAACAGAATTAGAACAGAACTAGAACAGA
>NW_025807200.1:0-1722 GCF_022045245.1 Lucilia cuprina
ATATTATGCAATAAATTATATACCAAAACAAATGGCAACTATAATGCAATAAAAAGATATATAAACGACTGCTATAACATGAAAACTATAAAAGATATTTGCAAGCATTTCGGAGCCTTAAATTACCGCATTTCCAAACCTGTACCAATAAATATACCGATCTATCTAATTTTGTAAATATGCCACAAATTGTACACCAAATCAAAGTGCAACTGTAATGCTTTAAAATGATGCATAAACGATTGTCCTGGCATGAAAATTGTCAAAGTTATTTGCAACCATATCGGAACCTCAAATCACAGTGTTTTTAAACATAGAACAACAATTCTACCGATCCTTCAAATTGACCATTTTTTACACGAACACATGATATACCAAATTAAAGTGCAATCATAATGCTTTAAAATGATGCATAAATGACTGTCATAGCATGAAAACTGTCAAAGTTATTCACAACCATATCGAAACTTCAAATTACCGCCTTTTTAAACCTGGGAAAATAATTCTACCGATCTATCCAATTGGCCATTTTCTAAAAAAACATTATGCAATAAATTATATACCAAAACAAATGGCAATTTTAATGCTTTAAAATGGTGCATAAACGATTGTCCTGGCATGAGAATTGTCAAAGTTATTTGCAACCATATCGGAACCTCAAATCACAGTGTTTTTAAACATAGAACAAAAATTAAACCGATCTATCAAGTTGACCAATTTGTAAAAACACACATTATGCTACAAATGATATACCATATTAAAGTGCAATCATAATGCTCTAAAATGATGCATAAATGACTGTCATAGCATGAAAACTGTCAAAGTTATTCACAACTATATCGGAACCGCAAATTACCGCCTTTTTAAACCTGGAAAAAAAAATGCTATCGATCTATCCAATTGGCCATTTTCTAAAAATACATTATGCAATAAATTATATACCAAAACAAATGCTTTAAAATTGTGTATAAACGACTGTCCTAGCACGAAAACTGCCAAAGTTAATTGTAACCATATGGGAACCTCAGATTACTGCGTTTATTAAACATAGAACAATAATTCTACTGATCTATCCAATTGACCAATTTCAAAATATTCACATTATGCTACAAATGATATACCATATTAAAGTGTTATCATAATGCTTTAAAATGATGCCTAAATGACTGTCATAGCACGAAAACTGTCAATGTTATTTGCAGCCATATCGGAACCTTAAAATACCGCGTTTTTAAAGCTGTGAAAATAATTCTACCGATGTATCCAATTAGCCATTTTCTAAAAATATATTATGCAACAAATTATATACCAAAACAAATGGCAACTATAATGCAATAAAAAGATGTATAAACGACTGCTATAACATGAAAACTATAAAAGATATTTGCAACCATATCGGAACCTTAAATTACCGCATTTCCAAACCTGTACCAATAAATATACCGATCTATCCAATTTTTGTAAAAATTCATTATGCCACAGATTGTACACCAAAACAAAGTGCAACTGTAATCCTTTAAAATGATGCATAAACGATTGTCCTGGCAATTTTAATTCTTTAAAATGGTGCATAAACGACTGTCCTAGCACGAAAACTGCCAAAGTAAATTGCAACCATATCGGAACCTCAGATTACTGCATTTGATACATAGAACAATAAATCTACCGATCTATCAAGTTGACCAATTTGTAAAAACACACATTATGCTACAAATGATATAC
>NW_025807201.1:0-1797 GCF_022045245.1 Lucilia cuprina
CAGTTCTAGTTCAGTTCTAGTTCAGTTCTAGTTCAGTTCTAGTTCAGTTCTAGTTCAGTTCTAGTTCAGTTCTAGTTCAGTTCTAGTTCAGTTCTAGCTCAGTTCTAAGATACCATCAATTTATTGATTATTTTAATTTTATCAAATTCTTTTAACATATTGTTGTCACCGCGAAAAACAGCTACTTTTATCACTCTTTAAATAATCACTCACTTGCCTTTTCAATAAAACCGCCTTTACTCCTGCTGCATGACATTTTACTGGCCCCATTTATTAAAAGTTTATGGCACAACGTCAAGGCAACATATGTATGTGCCAAAGAACACAACACAACCACAGTCACACGCTAGACCTTATTGAAACCATAATCGGTGTAATTTTTTAACAGCTTCATCTAAAAAGATTATTAAAAAGTGGAGAAAAAAGAATACAGTTAATGGTCGGTCACACCGCAAAACGTCGACAGAGCATACGATTTATTTTCTGCTCTGCTATTTTTATCATATGTGGACCGAAAGTAAGCCAAGCAAGTGAGGCCCGTTAGTTTTGGGAGGTGGAAATTATTCTTTAAAAAAATCTATGATTTCTATTTGTTATGTTTTAGCAATTTTCAGCAACATTAGACTTCTTTTATAATACAGAAAGGCCACAACTGTATACTTTCAGTATCCTAGGTAATCTTAAGTGTAGTTACTTTAGGTTATTTTAGAATATATAATTAGTTGTCATTTCTTAATATGTATAGGGCGATTATAAGTGAGTTCTTATATATAATAATGTCTTAAGTTTGGACTGAGACGTCTAGAACTACCGGACCTTGAAATACAATTGCTCACTCCTTTTCCAAAGTTTTTATTACTTGCAGTCAGTTAATAAAGATTAAAACGATGATTAGATGGCATAATGGCAATAAAAATGAAGAAAATAACAACGATAATGATGATGGCGCAAAAGAAATGGAGATAAAACCGAGTAGAATGATATAAAAAAATAAAAGAATTTATCCATACGACACTCAAGCATTAAAGTGAAATATACATTTGATTAAATGCTTTGTTAGAGTATTATAGAACTTACCTGTGTGTGAACACCGTAATGGCATGACGATGAGAGAAACATGCAAAAAGAAAAGTTAACAGCAAAAAAAATATATCCCTTGAATGACAATAAAAATATGTACAATACCTTTTCGTATCATGGTATTGGATGTCATGCAGTAGTGGGTGAGTGTTTGTTCGTTCGTTCACTGGAGCATGTTAAATATTTCATTATTGTGTGAAGTGTTTGCAGCAGTAGTCGGATATGGTAGTGGGTGTATTGGGTTCATAGGTGCTTCAATTTTACTATGGTAGGATGTCATTTAATTTATTTGAATTCTAGGACAAACAAAAAATATTTACATGAGTTATTTTTTTCTTGCAGAAAAAAACTGTGAAAATTACTTCACACAAAACAATCAATTTGGAGGTTGATAAAAAATTAAGTTTAAAACGAATTAGTAAAACACTACACTAGTTCAGTTCTCTTTCTGTTCTCTTTCAGTTCACTTTCAGTTCTAGTTCAGTTCTAGTTCAGTTCTAGTTCAGTTCTAGTTCAGTTCTAGTTCAGTTCTAGTTCAGTTCTAGTTCTAGTTCAGTTCTAGTTCACTTCCAGTTCAGTTCTAGTTCAGTTCAGTTCAAGTTCAGTTCAAGTTCAGTTCTAGTTCTGTTCTAGTTCAGTTCAAGTTCAGTTCTAGTTCAGTTCTAGTTCAGTTCTAGTTCAGTTCTAGTTCAGTTCTAGTTCAGTTCTAGTTCAGTT
>NW_025807202.1:0-3940 GCF_022045245.1 Lucilia cuprina
TAGACTATAGACTAGACTATAGACTAGACTATAGACTAGACTATAGACTACACTATAGACTAGACTATAGACTACACTATAGACTAGACTATAGACAAGACTATAGACAAGACTATAGACAAGACTATGGACAAGACTATAGACTATACTATAGACTATACTATAGACTATACTATAGACTATACTATAGACTATACTATAGACTAGATTATAGACCAGACCATAGACTAGACCCGCTAACTACTATAACGCATAGTTTCCCCTAAAATTCCATTTCAAAAACGTTAGATTTGAAAATCGTCAAATTGGCAACATTAAGTGTACAATACTCAATGTTAGCTAAAAGTAAAAAGTTGGAAACAATAGTACTGTACAATACTCTATACTAAAGTTCAAAGCAGTACTCTCTACTGCGTATGCTACATTAGAGTTTAAAGAACTACTGCTAAGTCCACAATCATTTTACAATACATACCCCTTAAAGATTAAGACAATTTCACCACTTACCTAAAAAGACACAAACAAAAATATAAATTAATATCAAAATAAAAACAATCTTTTTTATATTTATTATAAATAAAAAAACTTTTCTAAAACAAATTTAAAATCGTTTAACTTATAAAACAAAATAAATCAATTGTTGTGGTAACTTTTAATCAACCTTTTATTTTCTTAAGTCATTTCAAGCCCAGAAAATACACACTTTGTACGCATAAATTTAATCAATGTTTTATGAAAATGTTTGCCAAAAATATAATTTCTAGAAAAAAAAATAAATTCTTTTAAAAATCCTTTTTAATATTTGCAACTTTAATGTTATGTAGTTTTGTTATAAAAAAAATACAATAATATTTATAAAAAAACAATACAACAACATTCCTTCTTTTAGGACATTTTTCTTAAGAAAATAAATAAATGTGAAACAGGAACAAACAAATGAATGAAAATAAAACTTTGTGGTTTTTTTAACCCTAGGGGGTTAAAATATAATAAAAAATTTACTACAAGAAAACAGACATTTTTACAAAGACGGCATAAAAAGAAAATGTTTTTATTTTAAAGATTAAAAAGAAAGCAGGATATTTTAAAAATTAAAACGAAAGGCTTGTTAAAGAGCAAAGAAAATAGAAAACAATTTAAAACCAAAAAAAAAAAAAAAAAAACTTTAAAAGTTTTTAATTATAAAACTTATTTTAAAATCTTTACCAAGTAACAGGACAGATGTGACCTTTCCTAATGGATTTAAATAATCAGTTCATAAACCCTTTAAATGTACACTAGAAAAATCAGCGCTAATCTACGTAAAATTTTAAATACTAGAGTACGTTAAAATACCAGGGTATTTAGCTTAGACTGTAGACTATGCTATAGACTAGACCTTACACAAGATTATAGACACGACTATAAACTAGATTATAGACAAGACTGTAAACAAGACTTTAGACCAGGCAGTAGATTAGACTGTAGACCATAATATAGACTACACTATAGACCAGACATATGACTAGACTATAGACTAGACTATAAACCTGACTACAGACTAGACTATAGACTAGACTATGGACTAGACTATAGACTTGACTATAGGCTATAGTATAGACTAGACTACAGACTAGGCTATAGACTACACTATAGACTAGATTATAGACTAGAATATAGACTAGATTATAGACTAGACTATAGACTAGATTATAGACTAGACTATAGACTAGACTATAGACTAGACTATAGACTAGACTATAGATTAGACTATAGACTAGACTATAGACTAGACTATAGACTAGACTATAGACTAGACTATAGACTAGACTATAGACTAAACTATAGACAAGACTATAGACTTAACTATAGACTATGCTATAATTTATACTATAGACTAGACTATAGACTAAACTATAGATTAGCCTATAGACTAGACTATTGACTAAACTATAGACTAAACTATAGACTAGACTAGACTATAGACTAGACTAGACTAGACTATAGACTAGACTATTAACTATTAAAGACTGAACTACAGACTAGGCTACAGACTAGAGTATAGACTAAACTATCGACCAGACTATGAACTAGACTATAGACCAGACTATAGACTAAACTATAGGCCAGACTATGAAGTAGACTATAGACTAGACTAAAGACGGGACTATAACTAGACTATAGATTACAATATAGACTAAATTATAGACTAAGCTATAGACCAGACTATAAACTAGACTATAGATTAAACTATAGACCAGACTTTAAACTAAACAATAGACTAGAATTTAGACTAGACTAGACTATATACTAGACTACAGACTAAACTATAGACCTAGACTACAGACTAAACTATAGGCCTAGACTATAGACTAGACTATAGACTCGTTTATAGACTTGAATATAGGCAAGACTGTAGACTATAGACTACACTTTTGAATAGACGTCTTTAAACCAGATTATAGATTAGACTATATAAAACTAAAAATTAGACTACAGACTAGACTATAAACTTAATTATAGAGTAAACAATAGACGAGACTATAGACTAGACTATAGGCAATAAACAAGACTATATATTAGACTATATATTAGACTTTAAACTACACTATAACCTATTTTATAAACTATAGACTATAGTACTTATAAACTAGACTAAAGGCTTTCCTTATGCGTCTCTTCTTTAATTACAATTATTTTAAGTAGCATAAAGCATCTCTTAATTAAACAATATTCTACTTAACCAAAACGTATTTATTTATGAAAATAATTATAAATACCAAATCATAAAATTATAAATATTCAACATTTTCATCAAAATCGTCAGAAAAAACACACATACAACAGAAAAACAACTCATACACTGCCAGTAAGTAAATTTATCCTTTATAAACCACCATAAAACAAAAGCCACTTGAAGAACTTTGTTTAAAATTTCAAGTAAAAACCTAAAAAAATCATTCAATGTTAAAAGTTACAGCCCTAAAAATTTTGTAGCTGAAGATAAAAAACAAAACAAAAACCCCAATGTCGAGTGAAGTGAACGAAAGAATGATACTCAAGAGCATTATTTTTAATGGATGAGTTAAGGACACAGAAATAAAAAAATCTCATGAAAAAGACACACACATTCACAGCAACGTTGACAGCCAAACAAATACTACAATATTCTTCTTAGAAAAATTTCTTTAAAAGTTTTCTTTTTTTTTGCAATATTTTCTAAAATTATGCTTAAAAATTATATTTTTCATTTGTGTTTTCTAGATAAGGCATAAAAAAGTCTCTACAACATGTTGTAAAATGTCGTTAAAAATTTTTAGTTATAAACGTTTACTCGCTTGCATTGTTATTTTTTATAACATACTTCTACTACTATATGACTATTATAAAAATTGTATGTATGTGAGGGGGTAAGGTTCTTTCTAAGAGCTTTGCTAATGTTAACATCTTTATATCCTCAAGTTAAGGTATGCATTAAAATTTAACCTATTTCCTGTTTCCTGTCGAGTCATGTAGAAACTTGATATACCACATCACCATGTTACAATTTAACTCTTTCATTGCCACTGTAAATTCCCTAAAGATAGACAATCATCATCATAACATGTATTTATAGTTTACAAACACTTTCATATGTTATGCATATAGCTCGTAAAAGCATGCAAGTTTATTTATTGATATATGAATAATAAAAAGGACTTAGTTGCCAGAAAATTTTCAATATTTTCAACTTTAACTTTATTAAAGGTTCTAAAGAAAGTTTAGTTAAATTGTTCTTCAGTTAAAATATATAACTATAAAGTTCTGGAGTCTGAAAAGACAGCACTAGAACAGAACTAGGACAGAACTAGAACAGAACAGAACTAGAACAGAACTAGAACAGAACTAGGACAGAACTAGAACAGAACTAGAACAGAACTAGAACAGAACTAGAACAGAACTAGAACAGAACTAGAACAGA
>NW_025807203.1:0-1527 GCF_022045245.1 Lucilia cuprina
GGTTTAAAAATGCGGTAATTTAAGGCTCCGATATGGTTGCAAATATTATTTATAGTTTTCATGTTATTGCAGTCGTTTATATATCTTTTTATTGCATTATAGTTGCCAATTGTTTTGGTATATAATTTGTTGCATAATGAATTTTTAGAAAATGGCCAGTTGGATAGATCAGTAGAATTATTTTCCCAGGTTTAAAAAGGCGGTATTTTAAGGTTCCGATGTGGCTGCAAATAACATTGACAGTTTTCACGCTATGACAGTCATTTAGGCATCAATTTAAAGCATTATGATTGCACTTTAATATGGTATATCATTTGTAGCATAATGTGTGTTTTTACAAATTGGTCAATTTGATAGATCGGTAGAATTATTGTTCTATGTTTAATAAACGCAGTAATCTGAGGTTCCGATATGGTTGTGAATAACTTTGACAGTTTTCATGCTATGACAGTCATTTATGCATCATTTTAAAGCATTATAATTGCACTTTAATTTGGTATATCATTTGTGGCATAATGTGTTCGTCTAAAAAATGGTCAATTTGAAGGATCGGTAGAATTGTTGTTCTATGTTTAAAAACGCTGTGATTTGAGGTTCCGATATGGTTGCAAATAACTTTGACAGTTTAAATGCCAGAACAATCGTTTATGCATCATTTTAAAGCATTACAGTTGCACTTTGTTTTGGTGTATAATTTGTGGCATAATGAATTTTTACAAAAATTGGATAGATCGGTATATTTATTGGTACAGGTTTAAAAATGCGGTAATTTAAATCTCCGATATGGTTGCAAATATCATTTATAGTTTTCATGTTATTGCAGTCGTTTATACTTATATCTTTTTATTGCATTATAGTTGCCATTTGTTTTGGTATATAATTTGTTGCATAATGGATTTTTAGAAAATGGCCAGTTGGATAGATCGGTAGAATTATTTTCCCAGGTTTAAAAAGGCGGTATTTTAAGGTTCCGATGTGGCTGCAAATAACATTGACAGTTTTCACGCTATGACAGTCATTTAGGCATCATTTTAAAGCATTATGATTGTACTTTAATATGGTATATCATTTGTAGCATAATGTGTTCGTCTAAAAAATGGTCAATTTGAAGGATCGGTAGAATTGTTGTTCTATGTTAAAAACACAATGATTTGAGGTTCCGATATTGTTGAAAATAACTTTGAATTATTTTCACAGCTTTAAAAACGCGGTATTTTAAGGTTCCGATACGGTTGCAAATAACTTTAACAGTTTTCATGATATGACAGTCATTTATGCATCATTTTAAAGCATTATGATTGTACTTTAATATGGTATATCATTTGTAGCATAATGTGTGTTTTTACAAAATGGTCAATTTGAAAGATCGGTAGAATTATTGTTCTATGTTTAATAAACGCAGTAATCTGAGGTTCCGTTATGGTTGTGAATAACTTTGACAGTTTTCATGCCATGACAGTCATTTATGCATCATTTTAAAGCATTATGATTGCACTTTAATTTGGTATATCATTTATGGCATAATGT
>NW_025807204.1:0-1123 GCF_022045245.1 Lucilia cuprina
AGTATTTTGTTGTTAACTCAAAAATTTGTTAATATTTATTTAAAAAATATAAATGTGTAAATACGAAATTTGTTGTAAAAATATGAAATACAGAAAATATATGCAATTTAAAGCAAAATATGCATTTATAACAAAAAATATGCAACACCAAATCGATGCCATTTTGTAGCAAATTCTTTGATGAAAAGAAAACTAGTTAAAAATTATTTTGAGTTACTGACTACAAACTTGCATTTGCATAGAAATCCTTGCCCTGGTAATTATAATCAAACAGGTAAAATTTTCCTAAATTTTGTTAATATCATGAAGCCAAATACATATTGAAATGATTTGTATACTTACTTTTGTGACGTAAATTTTGCATCTATTGAACTTCTCTTTAAATGAGAAATTAAATATTTAAAATATCCATTTTTTAAATAAAAACTAATTTTTTAAATAAAACTAATTGTTAGTATTTCTGTATACTTATTCAGTGTATACTTATTCAATGTTTACTTTTACTAATATATTAGTCAGCATTTGCCGCAAAATACGCATTTTTATCAGTGTTTACTTTTACTAATATATTAGTCAGCATTTGCCGCAAAATACATATTTTTATCACTCGTCATACTAAAAATATTTAAACTTTTTCAGATTTAAATAACATTGCTACTTAATATTGCCGTTCTGTTTTTATGTTTAACTAGAAAAATTGCGACGTTACACTGCAATTTCTAGCAGCACGAATGAACAGTATTAATCTCTTGTTTGTTGTACAAGAAAAAATATATATTTTTGTGCTATAGCAGCGCACACTCAAATCTGTTAAACTAATATGGCTAGTATTGATGATATTTTTATTTGCGCTTAGTTTTTCCTAGCAGCAATTAAATTTTGTTTTGCAACTGCTACCTGCAAATTTATTTATTGTTTTTTTTTAATATTGATGTTACTATTTGAAAATATTTGAATATGATAGATATGTATACATGTTATTGGGGTAAAATTATAATAATTCTAAGTCGAAAGGAAAAAAACTCTTCAGCGAGCCGGCGATAATATATAGAATTGCCGCCTGAATATTCGCAATATTTGCATAAGCATGCTATATATTTGTGTATAGTTCTACAATTTAAAG
>NW_025807205.1:0-2132 GCF_022045245.1 Lucilia cuprina
CTATCTATCTATCTAACTATATATCTACATATCTATCTGTATGTCTATTTATCTGTCTAACTATGCCTTATTTGTTGCATTCATTTCGAGCAGATTTTACTAAATTCTCCTCTTGCTGCGATCACTTTTATGCTTCCTGGGAATTTCTACCACAACTTCTACAGGGCCTGTAGCATAACATGTGTTGCATGAATCAATTTTTTTTCTTTATTACAGTCATTGTTTAAACCCATTGTTTTCTTATGAAAAATATTCCTAGAATTTCACTTCCTTAAGGTGAAATTGCGTATTTTCTTATATTTCTTTTTCTTACCCCTTTTTAATCCATTTAAAAATTACACACTCAACGATATAAATAAATATTTACATGGGTATTTATCATATGCAACTCGCTAACAACTACCTTTATTGGTCTTTTGCATATTTAAGAGGCATTCGTACATATTTATTGCATTTAACATGATTAAGTGAAAAAGCTGCACTCAGTTATACGTTACAAAAAATAATTAATAATGCAAAAGAGGCGCACAGCAATAATAATCACAACATGTGAAGGAGACAGCAGACACTTGAGTCTAGAAAAAAGGACAATTTATTTTTTTAAAAAAATATCAGGTTGAAGTTGTAATTGCAAAATATATTGCTGGCTTACTGTACGAGGATGAAGTGTGGCTCTATGCACAAATACCAAGAAATCAACAGTAAATAATATGTGAGTTTTGTAGGAAAAATGCCAACACCCAACACATGTTTATTCGATAATAACAAGGAAATGGTATTTAAAACAATTAAATAAATGCTGTGTGTTCAATCAACAACAAAACAATTTTATTTAAATATAAATGGCAAATAAAAACTAGTTAAATGTATGCATGTCCGTCCAACCTTCCAACTAAATACATATGTAGGTATGTATGCATGTGTCTGTCCCTGTGTTTGCATGCATTGCATTAAAATAATTGTTAACAAATCTCAGCATTTGTTGCATAACTAAATGAAAAATAGCAAACGACAACAAAAACACAAAAACACTGTAATTAGAGAATAAAATTATCTTCTATATATGTATTTGTGTTGTATGTGTTTAAAAACCACTAAACAAAATAATTACAAATAATTGTAAAATGGAATTTTATTTGAATAAAGGCAAAAGTTCCTGCATAATATCCATTTGCATAAACTCCCACTAAAAAACCAACAAGTGTACTACGCAAAAAAAAAAAATATATCAGAAAAAAACAAACCTTAAACCGCAATTGATGTTAAATTACTATAACCCAAAAAAAAATATATAAATTAAAAACTGTATTGAAAAAAACTAAAACAAGTATATATGTTGCTGGAAAAAAAAAAACAATATTAAAATTAAATTAAACTATTTCAGCAAAATTTTTGCAAGTATTAGCAGTCTAGGCATGTTTAAGCATGCATGTATAAACAAAAATTAAACTAGAGTTTAATATTTGAAATTTTATTTAAACTTAACAACTGATTGGTTAAACAAAACTGGAAACATAACGAAAACAAACAAAACAGACTAGACAACAGACTAAATTAAAGACGAGACAATAGAATAGACCACATACAAGATTAGACTATCTACTAAACTACAGACTATAGCCTAGACTCTGGAATTGACTAAAGCCTATACTCTAAACTTGACTAAAGCCTACACAATAAACTTGACTAAAGATTTGACTGAAGACTAGACTATAGACTAGACTATAGACTAGACTATAGACTAGACTATAGAATAGATTATAGACTAGACTATAGACTAGACTATACACTAGACCATAGACTAGACTATAGACTAGACTATAGACTAGACTATAGACTACTCTATAGACTAGACTTTAGACTAGACTATAGACTAGACTATAGACTAGACTATAGACTAGACTATAGACTAGACTTTAGACTAGACTATAGACTAGACTATACACTAGACCATAGACTAGACTATAGACTACACTATATACTAGACTTTAGACTAGACTATATACTAGACTATAGACTAGACAACAGACTAGACTATAGACTAGACTATAGACTAGACTATAGACTAGACTATAGACTAGACTATAGACTAGACTATATACTAGACTATAGACTAGACTATAGACTAGACT
>NW_025807206.1:0-2218 GCF_022045245.1 Lucilia cuprina
TAGACTAGACTATAGACTAGACTATAGACTAGACTATAGACTAGACTATAGACTAGACTATAGACTAGACTATAGACTAGACTATAGACTAAACTATAGACTAGATTACAAACTAGACTATCGGCTAGACTATAGACTAGCCTATAGAGTAGACTATAGACTAAACTATAGGCTAGTCTATAGAATGGACTATAGTAGACTAGATTATGGAATAGACTATAGACTAGAATATAGATTAGACTATATACTAGACTAATCTACTTAAAGTACAGAAGTAGTAAATTATCATGTCTGCTTCAGAGTTTCTTTATACTGGATAAAGTAAATGCAGAAAATGCTTTAAATTTAATAAATTGTCAACACTTTTTTGAAGTGTAAAATTAATTTTGTGGTTGAAAATAATCAAGAATTTCTTTTCAATTAATTTTTGGTGTTAAAAAAAATGAATCATCCTTTTTAGAAAAAAAGAAGTAAATAAAGTCTTTGGAAAATACCCATGTATATGTTGGTTTTTTTTTTTTGTATTTTTTATATTATAAAGAAGTGTGTGTTAAAATGTTTGTGGTTACCAACCGGGTGGCTACATTTGTTATGAATTGCCAAGAGTTCAAGCTAAAATACAATAAAAGCGTTAAGCGATAAAGGGTTTTTTTCACAAATAAAATTTATAGTAATATGATAAGTAAAAAATGGAAAATTGTTGATTAATTGGATTTATAGGCAAAAGTAAATAATTTCAAGGAAAATCAGGAGTATTTCAATTTTAAATTTGTAAATTTTATAGCAAAACTATAAAATAGAAATTTTAATTTCATTTTTTTTTCTAAATTCCGTTTTTACTATTGAAAAATTTAACAAACTTGTGCTAATTAATTTTTAACAAAGTGCAAATTATTCCTGTCAACGCATTACAAATTTTAATTTTATTTGAGTTCATCAATATAATTAAGAACTAAAAAAACAGGAAAAATCAACAACAATAAAGAAATTATTATTTAATATCGTGTTTTTAATTTTAACACTTTTATGCAACCGTGACGGTTATTTATTTAAGAAATTTTTTTAAATAATTAAAAAATATATACTCTTCTCAAATAAAATTAAAAAGTATAATCGAAAAGGAAATTAAATTAAATATTTTAAGGTGAAGTTATTAACAACTTAATTTATCTTTAGAAATAAGCTTTAAATTCCTTAAATTGACGTAAAAATTAAAAAAAAACTTTTTGCGCATAAAAACAACCAAAATATTTGTTTTCCATAAAATACCCACAATTAATAATAAATTCCAATAAAAAAATGTGTGAAAATAAATAACATTTTATATTTGTTGTCGTATAATTGTTTTTGTTTATTTTTTTGAAAATTTATTTGTTTAAAACAAAGTTCAACGCTTAAAATTAAACAAAAAAAATACAGACTAATATATAATTTACATATTTAAAAAAAAACAAGCGATAACCATAAAAATTTTGGCACGTTTTATCAAAAAACGAGATTTTTAACAAAAAAAAAAAAAATAATAATAATGAATATTCAAATTTGGGCTACTTTATATATATAGAAAGAAGAGGAAAACAACAAAATAAAATAAAAACCTGATTATTAAATTGATGAAATTTTTGCAAAAAAAAGAAAAAAAAAAAAATAAAAGATTACAATAACCGCAAAAAATATACAAAAATGAATATTCTTGAAAAGCTGGTTTAAATATTATATAAAAAAATATATATATGAATTTAAACAAATAAATTAATGGAATTTTTATTTTTTCTGTATTTTCTTTGTTTCAAACATAAACAGGTCCTAAATAAATATATCTTTTATTGTATATATTTTCTTTTTTGCATAAAGATAAATTAAAAAGTAAATATTTAAATGAATGATTTATTATACCTATGTACCTATTTATGCGTTTTTTTCATGTTTAACAGAAAATTATTTCTTTTTTTATTGTTATTAAGTTAGTTTAACTTCAAACAAATTTCGTTTATTTGTTTAAGTTTGTTTAAATTGACAACACTGTTATTTAAAAGATAGAATCACATGTTACAGGCATGGAAAATTTAAATTTTGAAATAGTAACAACTTATAGGAAAGTAATTTTTAAATACTAGACTATAGACTAGACTATAGACTAGACTATAGACTAGGCTATAGACTAGACTATAGACTAGACTATAGACTAGACTATAGACTAGACTATAGACTAGACTAT
>NW_025807207.1:0-1402 GCF_022045245.1 Lucilia cuprina
AATAGCCAAAAAAATCATTGCCTCATAAAAAGGCATCTTATGTAGTTGCTTTATCGTTAGCAAAACAATGTCGCCCATTTGAGGATGGCATTTTTTTCTTAAATTTAATTATAGATATTTTGAGTTGTTTTGGAGAAAAATGCCATGAAACTATGAAACTCTGCCAGGATATACCATTATCTCGTCGTACTATAACAAGAAGAACGGAAGATATAAGCAAATTTATTAAAATGTCAGCAAAAGAAAGATTAATTAATTGCAAATATTTTTCGATTTCTCTAGATAAGAGTACGGATATCAATAATATTTGCCAGTTAATTATTTGTATTAAAACAGTTAATGTAAACTTAGAGTGCTTCGAAGAAATGTTTGAAGTGGTTTCACTTCATGGTCATGTAACAGGACAAGTTCTGTATGATGCATTAGATGTTAATGTTTTTGCATTTGCTGACATAAATAAATTAGCCTCAATATGTTCGGATGGAGCAAAGGTAATGAGAGGCAAAAATAAAGGACTTTAGGGCGTTTTAAACAAAAATGGAATAAATTGCCCAGCATTCCATTGTGTCATACACCAACAAGCTCTTTTCTCAAAGAGTTGGGTATGAAAAATACAATGGATGTTGTTGTAAAAATAATAAATATAATAAGAGGGGGGCACAATTCTCTGACACACAGAAAATTTAAAGATTTTCTAGAAAACCTTAATTCGGATTATGGTGATTTACTTTTATATACCGAAGTCCGTTGGCTAAGTCGAGGCAAAAGTTTGGAAAGACTTTTCCATTTAAGAAAAGAAGTACTCGAATTTTTAAAAACTTTATCCAATAAAGATACAAAACACCTTACTAATTGTCTTGAAAATCCCGACTTTCTATTAGATTTCGCATTTTTATGTGATATTACCGAGATATTAAATGACCTTAATTTATGCCTGCAAGGTAAAAATATAAAAATATTTCATTTGAATAGAATTATTCACCTATTTAGTACAAAATTAGATCACTTAATAAATCAATTAAAAAGTAATAGTATATCAAATCTTAAGAAAACTTCATCAATATTCATAGAATTTAATTTTAATACGTTTGATTGTATTCAGAAATACGCCAAAATAGTTGGGTCCATAAAAAAGAATTACAATGACAGATTTCAAGACTTAAAATTTATAAAAAAACAATAGAAATACATGATAATCTCCTTAGATGTGAAATAGAAGAGTAAGATGCTTTTCTTCACGAAGAATTGCATAAAATGCGTTCCTGTGGAATCTGGGGAAAAATTTTGGCAAAAAATAGATGATACAAAATATTTCAATTTAAAAAACGAAATATATAAGCTATATTCCATGTTTGGCACCACATATAACTGTGAGGTGGCATTCTCAAGTATGAAACTGATT
>NW_025807208.1:0-1197 GCF_022045245.1 Lucilia cuprina
TTTTTTTATGAATAGATGTAAAAAGGTTAGTTTAATATAATTATGCGAAAAAACGCGATTTTGAAAAGGTGGTCTTTACGCCCTTATTCGCATCCATGCTTCATATATTCAGTATACCTTTTAAAATTTACTTTAATTTTACGGCAAAAAATTTGATGGTAAGTAAAAAAGATTCGGCATGGCCGAATATAACACTCTTAGTTGTTATTTAAAAAAATTAAGTTAATTACAGTGGAAACCTAAGTTTAATTTAAATCGATTAAAAATAAGATAATATTTTACTATGGTTTCAAGGAAACTTCCCAATCGTGCATAGCTTGAGTCTAACCTTTGCCTTGTAGAATATATAAAGCAATGAAATTTGACGTAAGCTTGTTCTATAATAATATTACTTTAACGCTAATGTTAAATACTGAATGACAAGCTTATATACATATGTATACCCTCTACCAAGGCTGAATATATTTTTAAATAGAAAATATATTTTGTTTAAACACTATCTGATTTGAAATGAAACTTCAATTTGAAAAAATTTAAAAAAAGTAAGTGTTTATTTTGTTTCTGTTTTTTATTTAAAATTGCATTCTATTTTTTATTTTTTTTCTTTGTTTAAATAAAAATAAAACTCAAATAAAATGAAAAAATCCAATCGTTTTGAAATTAAAAAAAAAATAAATCATACGATTTTCAATTTTCCATCAATATTTTCAGTAAGTTTTATTACATTTTGTATTTACACTATAATATTTTTAAGTTTATTTGAACATATTGTCGTTTTACTCAATATTATGGTGTGTAGACAGCATAGATTATAAAGAGCGGAAACTCTGCTGTCAATGACCTAAGTCTGTTGTCAAAAACCTAAGTTGTCTAAATGTATTAGTAGAACAACTTCTTAATAAATTAATATATCTTTAACATCAGAAAACTTCAGAGGTTTTTTAGGTAACATAATATGAACAAAAATATGAAATTTGAAAATGTAAAACGGAGTGTTATTTTATTTACAATATAATTAAAAAACAAGTAAGAGTTCTATACTCGGCTGTGCCGAATCTTATATACCCTTCACCATGATGTGTTTAAAGTCTTTTGTACCTTTTGAAGAACGAAAAAGTACCAAAAAGTCCCCATCTATGGGTCCTCAGTTAATCCGGGCCATACAAACTTAATTACATGTTCCTAGGTTCAATATTG
>NW_025807209.1:0-1893 GCF_022045245.1 Lucilia cuprina
AGACTAGACTATAGACTAGACTATAGACTAGACTATAAACTAGACTATAGACTAGACTATAGACTAGACTATAGACTAGACTATAGACTAGACTATGGACTAGACTATGGACCAGACTACAAACTAGACTATAGACTAGACTACAAACAAGACTGTAGACTAGACCATAGACTAGACTATATACTAGACTATTATAGGCTAGACTATAGACTAGACTATAGGCTAGACTATAGACTAGAGTATAGACTAGACTGTAGACTAGACTATAGACTACACTAGACTAGACTATAGACTAGGCTATAGACTAGGCCATAGACTAAACTATAGACTAGACTATAGACTAGAATTTAGACTACACTATAGACTATAGACAGTAATATAGACTGGACTATAGACAGTAATATAGACTATACACTAGACTATGGACTAGACTACGGACTATTCCATAGACTAAGCTATAGACTAGATTATAGACTAGACTATAGAGTAGACTATAGACTATACTATCGACTAGACTATAGGCTTGTCTATAGTCTAGTTTGTAGTCTAGTTTATATTCAAGCCTATAGTCTAGTCGATAGTATAGTCTATAGTCTTGTCTACAGTCTAGTCTATAGTCTAGTCTATAGTCTAGTCTAGTCTATAGTCTAGTCTAGTCTAGTTTGTAGTCTAGTCTATAATCAAGTCTATAGTCTAGTTCGTAGTCTAGTCTATAATCAAGTCTATAGTCTAGTTTGTAGTCTAGTCTATAGTCAAGCCTATAGTCTAGTATATAGTCAAGCCTATATATAGTCTAGTCTATAGTCTAGTCTATAGTCTAGTTTGTAGTCTAGTCTATAGTCTAGTTTGTAGCCTAGTCTATAGGATAGTCTATAGTCAAGCCTATAGTCTAGTATATAGTCTAGTCTATAGACTATTCTATAGTCTATAGTCTAGTCTACAGACTAGTCTATAGAGTAGATTAGACTATAGACTAGACTATAGACCAGACTATAGACTAGACTGTAGACTAGACCATAGACTAGACTATATACTTGACTATATACTAGACTATAGACTAGACTGTAGGCTAGACTATAGACTAGACTGTAGACTAGACTATAGACTAGTCTATAGTTTAGTCTAGTGTATAGTGTAGTCTATAGTCTAGTCTACAGTCTAGTCTATACTCTAGTCTATAGTCTAGCCTATAGTCTAGTCTGTAGTCTACTATATAGTCTAGTCTATAGTCTTGTTTGTAGACTAGACTAGACTATAGACTAGACTATAGACTAGACTATAGACTAGACTATAGACTAGACTATAGGCTAGACTATGGACTAAACTATGGACCAGACTACAAACTAGACTATAGACTAGACTACAAACAAGACTATAGACTAGACTGTAGACTAGACCATAGACTAGACCATAGACTAGACTATATACTAGACTATATACTAGACTATTATAGGCTATACTATAGGCTAGACTATAGACTAGACAAAAGGCTAGAGTATAGACTAGACTGTAGACTAGACTATAGACTACACTAGACTAAACTATAGACTAGACTATAGACTACACTATAGACTATAGACAGTAATATAGACTATACACTAGACTATGGACTAGACTACGGACTATTCCATAGACTAGGCTATAGACTAGATTATAGACTAGACTATAGACTAGACTATAGACTAGACTATAGACTAGACTATAGACTAGACTATAGACTAGACTATAGACTAGACTATAGACTATACTATCGACTAGACTATAGGCTTGACTATAGACTACCCTACTACAGACTATTCTATAGACTAGGCTATTGACTAGACTATAGACTAGGCTATAGACTAGACTACAAACTAGACTATAGACTAGACTATAGACTAGACTATAGGCTAG
>NW_025807210.1:0-1170 GCF_022045245.1 Lucilia cuprina
TAGACTATAGACTAGACTATAGACTAGACTATAGACTAGACTATAGACTAGACTATAGACTAGACTGTAGACTAGACTGTAGACTAGACTATAGACTAGACTATAGACCAGACTATAGAACTACACTATAGACTAGACTATAGAATATAAACTAGACTATAAACTACACCGTTATATGTATAAAAAAACATAAATCAACTTCACTTCATTCAATAAATATATTTTATATCTATTTATCTCTATAATTTTAATAAAAACTGCCCGTAAATAAACCACAAAGTGAACCTTGAAATCAAATACGTAATGAGAT
This sequence comes from Lucilia cuprina, assembly GCF_022045245.1. NCBI lineage: Eukaryota > Metazoa > Arthropoda > Insecta > Diptera > Calliphoridae > Lucilia > Lucilia cuprina. Next base: position 311 of record NW_025807210.1, read on the forward strand.
TCCTTCCGCTATCTAGAAGTGTAAAATAACTGAACACACATACTTTAAACTAAATTTAATAATTTTTAAAGCTTTTGTTTTAATGCTTAATTATTAAATATGTACTCATAACAATAAAAGTCAACAATCGTCTGCTTTCAGTCTAATAAACATGTAATGTACTATGTGTATGTATAACACTGTTCAACAATAATAATTAAATTAATTTAAATATGTAAATCGTAAACAATCAGCATTAATTTCAAATTAATTCGAAAATTGTCTTAATTTCTTTTACATTTACTGAATTTTGTTTATTGCTGAATGTGTCAATTCTTAAATTTTAGCTTTTTATTAAATTAACAGAAATTTTCATATAAATTTGACCTCTGCTGTTAATTTTGTACGTTTTTACAAAATTTAAAGTCTCGTGATAAATTTATTTGTGTTTTTAATTAAAAAAAAATACTACATTTACATTATAAAAAAATTGTCTGCAATGACTTGAAGATAATTAACATTAAACGGCATTGAGTTTAGAATGTTTTGTTTTAAAACATTATAAGGTTTTACAAACAGTTTGAGTACGAGTTTTATGGGGAAAGTTATTTTGTAGTAAAATTTGATGTTTGAGTTCTATATCCATTATAGAATGCAAAATTTCTTAAAATTGACAGTTTTTTGTGGTCTAGTCTATAGACTAAACAATAGACTAGTCTATAGTCTAGTCTATAGTCTAGTCTATAGTCTAGTCTGTAGTCTAGTCTATAGTCCAGTCTATAGTCTTGTCTATAGTCTTGTCTATAGTCTAGTCTATAGTCTAGTCTATAGTCTAGTCTATAGTCTAGTCTATAGTCTAGTCTATAGTCTAGTCTATAGTC
>NW_025807211.1:0-1952 GCF_022045245.1 Lucilia cuprina
GAACTGAACTAGAACTGAACTAGAACTGAACTAGAACTGAACTAGAACCGAACTAGAACTGAACTAGAACCGAACTAGAACTGAACTAGAACTGAACTAGAACTGAACAAGAACTGAACTAGAACTAGAACCGAACTAGAATTGAACTAGAACTAACATAAAAAATGCTATATATATATTAACATTCATCCAAATCTGTTTTACTTACGTAATATTATTTTGATATTTAAGCGTGTTTTGAGTCTTTCAAGCTAATTTAATTCTATAAATAAACAAAAATTCTTGTGACATTTGTACTTTCATAATGGCTTATTTTTTACCTAATTAACCAGTTTAACAACATTATTTTTGCTTCTTTCTGTATTTGACTTTAAAATATGCCTTTAATAAAATAATAACCATAAATAATACAATTAAAAGACAAAAAACAGGAACATTGTTTTAACACCTAAAGTCAGAAGAAATCAACAAAATGAGAGTTAAAATAATCTATAATACAGTGATGAGTTAATGAAGTAAGATAATAAAATATAATTAAGAAATATACGCAAACAAAAAACAAATTATTTAACAGAAACACAAACACTCAAATACAGGCGTAATATGTAACTCTCAAACACTCTGTGTGTGTGAAGAAAACAAACGCATAAACAATGTCAAACCAGAAACAACATCGTGATAAATAAATGAATAAAAATAAGAGAAGAGGGAGGACTTAATGGCATTAACACTTTACAACAACAAAAACAACAGAATTAATAACAACGCACGAACAGGAAACACGTAATGAAAATGGTATTCAAAATTGTTTACACCTTTTTGCTAAAAAATACACGAGCAGATTTACATATAAACACACACTCAACGCACACTTCTGCATACTTAGGCTCCCTTTGAGAAAAGGAAAAACGATAAAGTGGGCTACGATATGACGGCTTACAATACAATACAACAAAAATTAAAAAATATATATATTATTTTTAAACCAACACCGTACAGAATGTGCTAAACAAGTATTTTTTCACCAGCTGCATCACTGTTAGTCTTATTCCTAGACCTAATTTCAAAAAAATATGTTTGATTCAACGCTAATTAGCTAGAATCCTAACGACGAATGTTTTAGAAGGAAACCCTTTTTCAAAATACAGTGTTTTTCAAAAAGTCTATTCAAATCTGCTTTAAAAGTGAATCGCGTACAATTTTTATTTTTTCAATAATATCTTTTTTGGCAAATGATAATTTTTCTCCACATCGATTGTACAATTTTTATGTAAAACGTTAAAATCTCGTTAGTATGCGTGGCATATAAAAATTGTTTTTAAAACAAAGTAAGTTCATGCTGATGATGTTCATGATTTTCTTTTACTTTATGTTTCAGTTGTTATTGTTGAGTTGCATTAAACAAAAATGTAACATTCATAAAACGATTCTATAAAAAGGGTTTTAATGCTGGCTCAAAATATATTATGCTAAATAAACTTTTTTCAACAAACAACAATTTATTTTTTATTTTGTTTTTCAGTTATTTATTTTCATTAAATATGCTAATAGAAATTAATGCTTTTAAAAAGGAAATTAAACATTTTGCATTCAGGCCTACATTAATAAAAATATTCAAAACATGCAATTATTTTCCAGAAATTCGACAAAATGAACAAAAGGTGAACAGAAACCGAGTAGGATTAAAAGCCAAAGTGTTAAGCATTGAAATGGTTAATTTTTAAAATTAAATTATAAAGGTATAACGCAGCCGAAGTTTTGAAAAATGGTCTCGATGTTAACAGACAGAGCATTTTCATTTCTATAACTCAAGTTCAGATTTATGTTTGTTATAGTTGAATGACAATTACTTCAAGTTCAGTTCTAGTTCAGTTCTAGTTCAGTTCTAGTTCAGTTCTAGTTCAGTTCTAGTTCAGTTCTAGTTCAGTTCTAGTTCAGTTCTAGTTCAGTTC
>NW_025807212.1:0-3748 GCF_022045245.1 Lucilia cuprina
GTTCTAGTTCTGTTCTGTTCTAGTTCTGTTCTAGTTCTGTTCTAGTTCTATTCTAGTTCTGTTCTAGTTCTGTTCTAGTTCTATTCTATTTCTGTTCTAGTTCAATTCTAGTTTTCTTCTAGTTCTGTTCTAGTTCTGTTCTAGTTCTATTTTAGTTCTGTTCTAGTTCTGTTTTAAATCTGTTCTAGTTCTGTTCTAGTTCTGTTCTAGTTCTGTTCTAGTTCTATTCTAGTTCTATTCTAGTTCTGTTTTAGTTCTGTTCTAGTTCTGTTCTAGTTCTGTTCTAGTTCTGTTCTAGTTCTGTTCTAGTTCTGTTCTAGTTCTGTTCTAGTTCTGTTTTAGTTCTGTTCTAGTTCTCTTCTCTTCAGTTCTGTTCTAGTTCTGTTTTAATTTTGCGTTTTTGTCTTCGCTTTATTTAATCAAATTGTCATCACTAAAATTTATATTATAACGACACAAAAATAACACCTTTAACTCTCTATACTAGATATTAAAAGTTATTTGAAGGTGCAAAAGTACTTGAAACAAAAAAAAACATTTGGCTCTCTTTTCTACACTGTCATAACAAACACTCCAACTAGAGAGCTCTCTCGTTATTACTTTGACAGTTAGTATATTTTTACAGTTATTAACTGTAAAAGAAAACAAGAAAAAGAGTAGTAAGGGAAGGAGGATAGTTAATAGCTTTTAATTTATAACGTTTATAGATATTTAATTGTTAATAATAAATTTTTGTATTTAAATAAATAAACTATTAAAAAAAATCTTATCTCTGGAAGTTTTATTAAGTAAAATACTAAAACAAATTGTAATTTAGTGTAAAAATCCAATAACAGTTAAAGACGACTGAATATAGTAAATAAAAACGCAGACAGCGATAAGATAAGCCTTTTTTACAATAATAATTTTTTCTATATATTTTTGCTCTACAAAATTATTTAATATAAAAAAAAAATATTTGTAAAACAGCAAAATGTTTAAAAAGACAGAATGAATAGAGATTGAGAGAAAGAGGGAGAGCGAGAGTGAGTGAGGAAGAGTTAAATTATCACATTATCAGCACGTGTTAGCGAGTTTAAAAGAAATTATTTAATTTAACAAAGCAAAGCTTAGAAATCAGAAATATAGAAAAAAAAATAAACAACAATAACAACAATGCATTAACATAACGATAACCCCAAAATGATATCTGTGAATACAGTGGGCCTAAATGAAAAACAAAGTTTTCGTTTAAGCACTTGAAAATGTCAAATTTTAGCTTAGAATTCAATCTTATAAAGAAATTTAGAAATTTGGAATTTTTGAAATTAAGTTCGAAAAATTCGAAATTCAATTTTAAACTTAAAAATACTGATTGATTTTTATGATTTTTATTAAGAAATTTAGAATTTTTTTTATAAATTAGTTTTTTTTTTTTGGAGATTTCGAAATTAACTTCGAAAAATTCTAACTTTAAAACAATTTTTATAAAGAAATTTAGAATTTTTTTTAATAATTTAGCTCTTTTTGGAATTTTCGAAATTAAGTTCGAAAAATTCGCAAAGTTCGAAATTCTATTTTAAACTTGAAAATACTAGATTTTAGCTTTAAAACAATTTTTATAAAGAAATTTTGAATTTTTTTTAATATTTCACGCAATTTTGAAATTTTCGAAATTGAGTTCAAAAAATTCGAAATTAGAATTAACACTGGAAAATACTTGATTTTAGCTTAGAATTGGTTTTTATACTGAAATAAAGAATTTTTGCAACATTTTACGCGATTTTAGAAATTTCGAAATTAAGTTCAAAAATTCGAAATTCTATTTTAAACTTGAAAATACTAGATTTTAGCTTTAAAACGATTTTTATAAAGAAATTTAGATTTTTTTTTATTAATTTAACTCATTTTGGAATTTTCGAAATTAAGTTCGAAAATTTTGAAATTTTATTTTAATCTTAAAAATACTAGATTTTTGCTTTAAAACGATTTTTATAAAGAAATTTAGATTTTTTTATTAATTTAACTCATTTTGGAATTTTCGGAATTAAGTTCGAAAATTTTGAAATTTTATTTTAATCTTAAAAATACTAGATTTTAGCTTTAAAACGATTTTTATAAAGAAATTTAGAATTTTTTTAATATTTCACGCAATTTTGGAATTTTTGAAATTAAGTTCGAAAAATTCGAAATTAGAATTAACACTGGAAAATACTTGATTTTAGCTTAGAATTGGTTTTTATAAAGAAGTTAAGAAATTTTGCAATATTTTACGCCATTTTCGAAATTATGTTCGAAAAATTTGAATTTAGAATTAACACTAGAAAATCTAGATTTTAGCTTAGAATAGCTTTTTATTATGAAATAAAGATTTTTTGCAACATTTTACACCATTATGGAATTTTCGAAATTAAGTTCGAAAAATTCGAAATTAGATTTAACACTTAAAAATACTGGATTCGAGCTTAGAATTGATTTTTATAATAAAATTAAGAATATTTGCCACTTTTTACGTCATTTTCAAAATTTCGAAATTAAATTCGAAAAATTCGAAATTAATTTTAAGACTTCAAATTATTTAATTTACACTTAAAATCGCTTTTTATAAAAAAATCGAATATATTTTGCAATATTTTATTTAACGACTTGCATCATCTTATTTAAATTTAATAAATTATCTATCAATTGCACAACAACAATAACAATAAAAGCATTTCTAACAAGAAAACAATCTCCATCAATTGTTTAAAGAAAAAAAAAAAAAACAACAATTTAGTCATCATCACATCTCAAAATAATAATATCTATCTATTGCACAAAAAAAACCCAAACAACAACAAATACTAACACACAAGTCAGTCATTAGATAATTGATAAAATATTGCAAAAAGCAAAGAAAACACAATAAATTATTACTGCATATAGTTATTTTTCTTAAAAATCTTTAGATATTTTAAACAAAACTTTTTATTTTAAATAACATTGAAAATTAAACATTTAAGGGGTATTTGTTTTTTCGTAATGACCCCTTTTGAACAACAACAACAAATTATATAGAATAATAATAAACAATAAAACGAAAAAAATTTATACACAAATATTCAATGACAAAGCAAAAACAACTAACTACATTGTTTGAAAAAAAAGAACAAAAACTAAACCAAACACCAACACATTTGAGCAGAAGTGTACTTGCTCCGAGAGCAAATTAGTGGGAGTAAAATAAAAGTGTAAAAGTGAAAAATTACAATAACAACAATAGTCAAGAACAAACAAAAAAAAAACAAAAACACAGAAAAGTGTCATCGAGATTGAATGTTGCCAAATGTTGTGTTTGAAAACAGCTTTCTTATTTAAAAGCTGATGCTTCAAACAAAATGACAGACATAAGTTTTCTGCTAAAAACGTTCAAGAACTACTACAGACGTTAGAGAAGAATTAAAAAACTCATCTAACTCCCATCTATCTCTCACTAATTCCTATAAACATTATCTTATCAATCTGTCGGCTAACTGTCATCTATCGTTCTTTTAACTATCACTTTTTTTCTTTAATCTGCCTTCTAAGTTTTGCACATCTATTTATCAACTATCTCATATCGATTACTCATTTATCTCATATCGATTACACATCCAACTTTATCAATTTTTCATCTACCAAACTACATATCTATCTATCTATCTATCTATCTATCTATCTATCTATCTATCTATCTATCTATCTATATATCTATCTATCTATCTATCTATCTATCTATCTATCTATCTAT
>NW_025807213.1:0-2647 GCF_022045245.1 Lucilia cuprina
AACTAGAACAGAACTAGAACAGAACTAGAACAGAACTAGAACAGAACTAGAACAGAACTAGAACAGAACTAGAACAGAACAAGAACAGAACTAGAACAGAACTGGAACTAACTAGAAAAGAAGTAGCATATAACTAGAACAGAACTAGAAAATAACTAGAACAGAACTAGAACAGAACTAGAACAAAACAGAACTAGAACAGAACTAGAAGTGAACTAGAACTGAACTAGAACTGAACTAGAACTGAACTAGAACTGAACTAGAACTGAACTAGAACTGAACTAGAACTGAACTAGAACTGAACTAGAACTGAACTAGAACTGAACTAGAACTGAACTAGAACTGAACTAGAACTGAACTAGAATTTAACTAGAACTGAACTAGAACTGAACTAGAACTGAACTAGAACAGAACTAGACCAGAACTAGAACAAAACTAGAACAGAACTAGAACAGAACTAAAACAGAAATAGAACAGAACAAGAACTTTATTTTATTTTATAAATTAAGGACCTAGTTTGTTTAAATCAATTTAAATTATTTCATTTACCACCGTTTAATATCAATTACCCCTTAATTTAGTTCATATAAATATTTAAACTCTCTATTATTATTGTAAAACTAACAGTTATATTAATATCAAACATTCTTAATCAGATTAAACAGCTCTTTTAACAACAGCCATTAAATCCGTTTATAACAAAGTGAGCAACAAAACATTTGAAAATTGTTAAAAGCGGGAGGCAACTAGTGGAAGTAATTAACAAGCAACAATTACGAAATTAAATGTTAAAAAAGTATAAAACAACAATTGAACACACCAACACCCACACACAAATTCATAAATACATTTATAAATTAAATTGTTATTAAATGAAGAAAAAATTGTAATAATTAATTGTTTATATTTGTAGTAGTTAAACTACTATATTTATTCATAAACATTTACTCAAACATACGTTAGATTGACGAAAACTGGGCACTTAAGCACGTTTGTTTGAGTGATAAACAGGAAGCCGGAAGGAGGTGGAAGAACGAATGTCACAACGCAAAAATGTTAAAAAGGAGAAAAAACGCATTAATAAAACCTTTAATTAAGACAAACTGCCTTCGCCTGGCAGTTTACTTCAATAAACCAACATTATAACATGACAGTTTTCATTTTCCGAAAGGATTTTAATTTTACAACGAAATTATTTCTGGCGATTATTTATGGCATCTATTTTGTCAGTCGATTTCTTGGCATTGCCTGTTTCTCCTACGATTGCCAGCGACAGTGTGTTAAGGAATCTTGGCAAACACGTCTTTATAGTGGTTGTGTGCTTGTTTTTGTTCTGGCCTTTATGCCCTTCTCCATACACATCCTGTATACAGAAATGACATTTTTACGACAAAATCTACTGCTCTCCTATGTGGGTTATATACGTTATGGCATGGTGCTGCTCTGTGCACTGGCCACTCTCTATATGCAGCTGCATAATCGTAAGGCCATCATGGATTGTGTCAACAGGATGTTGAAATCAAGAAATATTCTACAAATGAATATTAACAACGATAATCGTTCGCACAAACGTGTTATTTGGTGTATTATGGCGAAATGTTTAACAATCTTGTTGCAATTTTTGTGGATTATATTCTTAATCCTTAATGATAAGGCTAGCAAACGTTTCTGGTATCTGCTCACCCTGCTGTATGTCCAATATTGTCAATTGATTCTGATGACTACCTTAAATTCACTCTACTATGGCAACTGGGTGATTGCCTTAATCACTCAGGAACTAAATCACAAATTATTGGATATTTTAAAGCAATTAAAATTCGTAACATATCATCGTACGGGCTATCACAAATATCGCTATCAATATTTGTGCCATCAACTGGAGCAGGTGCTGCAGCAACACTGGCAAGTATACAAGTTGAGTGGTATCTTTATGCGTCTCTACAGTTGGCAAATTGTTTCTTTCCTGACATTTGTCATTATCGAGTGTTTAACACAAATATTTATTATGTATTTTGTGGCTGTTGATATTTTATTGGGAAACCATGATTTACGTCACGGTACGGCTGGAACTGTTGCATCTGTTCGCCGTTGTCATAAGGACGGTATAGATGTGTTGAACCATAAGGAAGAGAGTAAAACTGCTGCTATTGTTATCAATCCTTATGGTATGTTATATGTATTTGGCATCATCTGGGACATGTTTTTAATAATACTGATGATTGATGAAATGCGTTCAAGCTTTATAAAAACACGTTTCATCCTTTCGAGTGGTGTGTGGGTGAAGTCGCTACTATCGACAGCGAATCAGTTGTTGGATAAATGTGTAAGTGTAATTTGTTTTTGTTTGGCTTGTCTGTTGACATTTCGTAAACGTTTGCGTCGATGGTGGATTGGTAAAGAAGTAACAATAAACTTGATGTAAACTAGAAGTAACTAAAAATGCTTAACTAAAGAACTAAAGTAAAACTGAACTGATCTAGAACTGAACTTGAACTGAACTAGAACTGAATTAGAACTGAATTAGAACTGAATTAGAACCGAACTAGAACTGAAACTGAACTAGAACTGAACTAGAACTGAACTAGAACTGAACTAGAACTGAACTAGAACTGAACTAGAACTGAACTAGAACTGAACTAGAACTGAA
>NW_025807214.1:0-2213 GCF_022045245.1 Lucilia cuprina
ATAGTCTAGTCTATAGTCTAGTCTATATTCTAGTCTATAGTCTAGTCTGTAGTCTAGTCTATAGTCTAGTCTATAGTCCAGTCTATAGTCTAGTCTATAGTCTAGTCTATAGTCCAGTCTATAGTCTAGTCTATATTCTTGTCTAAAGTCTGGTCTATAGTCTAGTCTGTAAACTATTCTATAACATATTCTATAGACTAGTCTATATTCTATATTCTAAAGTCTAGTCTATATTCTAGTCGATAATCTAGTCTATAGTCTATTCTATAGTTTAGTCTATAAGTCTAGTCTATAATCTAGTCTATAAGTTTACTCTATATTCCAGTCTTTAGTCTAGTCTTTAGTCTAGTCTTTAGTCTGGTCTTTAGTCTAGTCTTTAGTCTAGTCTTTAGTCTAGTCTTTAGTCTAGTATTTGGTCTAGTATTTAGTCTAGTCTTTAGTCTAGTCTTTAGTCTAGCCTTTAGTCTTGTCTTTAGTCTAGTCTTTAGTCTAGTCTTTAGTCTAGTCTTTAGTCTATTCTTTAGTCTAGTCTTTGTTCTAATCTTTAGACTCGTCTTTAGCATGATCTTTAGTCTAGTTTTCAGTCTAGTGTTTACTCTTTAGTCTAGTTTTAGTCTTACCTTTACTTTTGCCTTTAGTTTGGGCTCTAGTCTAGTCTGTTGGCTAGTGTTTAGTCTAGTCTATAGTTTAATCTATAATCTAGTGTGCACTCTATAGTCTAGTTTATAGTATATTTTTTAGTCTAGTTCATAGTGTATCGACAATTTACTCTAGTTATTTTTGGTAAAATGCTCAATGACTGTTTTTGGCAGTTACCAAGCATGCTCATTGTAAACTTTTCGCCATGCTACCGTAAGTAGCTGTTAATATGATTGCATAATATTTATTTTGTTTTTATATTATTCTACACCACCACCACTAATGATAACTATTAATGTCTCCATTATTTTAAGTATTAAATGTTCTAAATTGACCATTAAGTAGGTGTAAAATAACTTCATGTATATTTGCGTTTTGAAAATGAAAATTTTTTTTAAATGTCTATAATTACAAATTGCCATGTGTACTCTAGTGGTTTGTTGTTTGTATTTAAATATTTGCAAACATAAAAATAGTGAAAGGTATTATTACACTCGTAATCATTTTTGCAAACTAGGGTAGTTTGTGTGAAACACTACATAAAATTTCAATGGTTGTTAAATATTCAAAAACTTATCTTTAAAATTTTGATTTCAAAAGAAAATAGTGTTTTAATTTTCAGGTTTTAGTGTAGTGTTTTAAAGTGTCGACTTTACTTGTATTCTTTTTTCATCCCTAATGATTTAATTTTTCTGAACGTGTTTGTTTACTATTAACTTGTTAGATGTCTATCATTGAAATACAACATTTATATAAATGTTTGATAATAAGCTCTTAATTGTTAATAATTAGTTCAAAATTGAGAAGATAATGTCTAATGCTAATTTCAATTGATTAAATGTATAAATAGGTGTTCATAAAGGTGGCTCTTAATTCATATAAATATTATGTTGTAAAAGCAAAAGTTATACTAAAACAAATAATAATTTTCATTAGAGTGGAGAATTAAAAAATATATAAACCCCCTAATATTGCTACTGATTTAATTGAAGCTATTTGTTCGAAATTCCCTTTAATATCATAAATTGAATACAGAGTTTATATGATATTAAATTAAAATTCGAAAATCACCAACATTACAGAAAATTATTTAAAATTTTCAATAACAGTTTATGCTTTTAAACAATTTTTATTTTATTTATTCAAAAAATTTTTAACAATAATTGTTTTAATAAATTTTTTTAATATTTTAGTACCAGAAACATCCGTTAACATCATCATAAACTAGTGTTAAACATATTTTTTTAATGACTTTTTTATAACAATTGCACTAATAATAAATTTAACACTCAAGAGTAATAAAAATGATTTTTAGTTTATTATTTAAAAAAAACATACATCAGTCATGAGTCAGTTATATGTACGTATAAAGGAAAATTCCCTGGTGTTAAGTACAGAATATTTTATCATAAAAACAGGAAAGTGGATTTACTTTATTAGCGGGTAATTTTAGTTAAATAATGGTTTAGTTTGTCATAGTCTAGTCATAGTCTAGTCATAGTCTAGTCATAGTCTAGTCATAGTCTAGTCATAGTCTAGTCATAGTCTAGTCATAGTCTAGTCATAGTCTAGTC
>NW_025807215.1:0-1581 GCF_022045245.1 Lucilia cuprina
TTCAGTTCTAGTTCAGTTCTAGTTCAGTTCTAGTTCAGTTCTAGTTCAGTTCTAGTTCAGTTCTAGTTCAGTTCTTGTTCAGTTCTAGTTCAGTTCTAGTTCACTTCTTTTTCATTTTCAGTTCATACATTTCTCTGACTTTAAGCGTTGTTAATGTAATTTTTATTTATACACACAAATGTTTTATAATAAGAGAAATTTACATAAAATATATAAATTACAAATTGTCATATAGAAATGGTAGACAGTAAAAAATGTAATAAATATCAACACTTCATTTAAGACAATAAATAATATTTGTGTATGCAAATATTTTAATAAAACCAACATTAATCAAATAAATAAATATGTTTTCAATACATATAAATATTTTTAAAATATGTGAACGAACACGTTTGGTTAAATATTAAAACCAGTACATACTCTTAGGCATAATAACAAAAAAAAAGTAATCAGGCTGCCATTTGTTGCTATCAATCTAAGTTAAGAAAAAATCTATTGAAATAAATATATTTATAATGAAGGAATATGTGGTATGATATTGCTCTATAACCTCAGGTTATTTGTAAACTTTTACAGGCTTTTTCCTAAAAGTATGTGCTTTGGTAGATTTTTAATATTAAATACTACAACAATGTGTAGCATATATGTATACATACGTACATATGTAGAATATCCTTACATCTTAGCATTAACACCTAAAAATATATACTTATTTATAAGCATATAAACAACAAAAACTTTGCCAAAATAAAACAAATACTCTTACTTATATATATGCAATTTACTGCGGTACATACGTATAATAACACATGACCAGGACTAAAATCCTGTTATTGTTTTTGCCAAAAATAAAGGGGGAAAAAGTAGAGAACAAAATAAATATTTATAAAAGACATTATTAAAGTTATACGTTTATTAAGAGTAAGGGTATAAAAATAAGTAAGTATATAACAAACAAACAAGGATAGCAGACTTAAAGGGCTTTAAAGTTTTTTCTCAGATTTTTTGCAAATAAAAGCCTAACACACTTTTTCAATTCCCCCCATAAAAGAAAGTACTTAGACAAACAATAACAAAAACAACGAGTAAAATTTTTTAAATTTCCTAACAAAAAAAAAAAAAAAATTTCAACTTAGTAGTCAATGGTGAATAAATTTGTTTAAGGTATACTTTAAGGCATGTTGTATTTTTTGGTATTTCTATAAAGGTAACAGTTGTTGGCAGCTCACAGCTTTATCTATATATACGTTCTAACAGACTTATTAAATCAACATAAATATAAAGGAACATATTTAAATTTTTCAAAATATTAAAGTGTACTTTTGGTTACAAGCAAATTTAAATTGCAAAATTTTAAAGCAATCAATTGTTTCCTTAATATACAGTTCATCTTTTTTCTAAAGCTGAAATATCTGCTTTCAAAATAGCAAAGTAAATTTCATTCAGGAAACTGAAGCTATAGTACTACGAACTAGTTCAGTTCTAGTTCTGTTCTAGTTCTGTTCTAGTTCTGTTCTAGTTCTGTTCTAGTTCTGTTCTAGTTCTGTTCTAGTTCTGTTCTAGTTCTGTTCTAGTTCT
>NW_025807216.1:0-1517 GCF_022045245.1 Lucilia cuprina
CTAGAACAGAACTAGAACAGAACTAGAACAGAACTAGAACAGAACTAGAACAGAACTAGAACAGAACTAGAACAGAACTACAACAGAACTAGAACAGAACTAGAACAGAACTAAAACCAAAGTAGAACCAAACTAGAAATCAACAAGAGCAAAACCAGTATTATGTAGAAAACATTTATCAAAACTTTCAACGTTACAAATTTCTATATAAAAATCGGTTTCATATTTTGGCTTAATTAAATAATCGTGGTTGTCATTTCCATTTAATTTAAAAACAATTTCAAAAAAACTCTTAACTACAGTGTTTATTACATTTAAGCCAAAAAAGGCCAACAACTTTAATTAAATGGCCAATTTGTTACAATTTTGATTTGATTAATAAGAAAATATATTTATGTACATTGTTTTCCCTTTAAACTATAAAACAAATAAGACATATAACAAATTTTTTAGGAAAATTATAGCAAAACAACAACAAAAAACAAATAGAAACTAAAACTCCAGCAAAAAATGATAGAATAACAACATTACAAGCAACATGACCAGCATGAAAGCTAAGCAAACTTTCTATTTGCCATTTTAGAAAAATTCTCAGAAATTAAAAGTGAAAAAGGATGAATAAAAAATGTAATTCCCCAAGGCCACTACTGGCCGGCCATTGAGATTAATGAGGCTTTTGACGAGACAAAAATCGAGCCAGTATAAACATTGAAGAAAAAATAAAAAATCATGACATTCTGTCAAGTGGATTGTTGAGACACAAAAACATAGTTGAGTAGAAGAAGATTTTTTTGTTGGAATTCATCTTCATTATTAATGCAGGACAACTTTACTCCTTTTAGCACTTCTTTTTGTTAGTTTTATTGTCAAATAAAATATTTAAAACCAGCGACCCCTATTTTGTTTTAACAAAAATTCTCTAACATCCTTTTTCTTTAGGCAAGGGTGAACGTGTGATAGGCAGCCAGGATTCCCTTTGGAGATTAATTAATGATGTTGAAATTTTAAAATCAAAGCTGTTTTTTTTGAGAAGGGTTTTTTCTGCTTTTCAGTTTGTTGTTGGTATTATTTTTTGTCACAAAAAACTTGGCACATCATTAGCAAAAATTTGTGTGTTAATGGTTTCGTTGTTTCCTTGAGTTTATGTTACTTTTACAGCAGTTTTGCCTCCATTATTAGTGGACCACAGAGTTAAGTAATTTTCACTAAGGTCATCGGGGGATTAATTATCAGTAAAGAAACTGAAATCTTGTTTAGGAAACTGAAAGAATAGAATTTCATTTCAAAGTAAATGAAAGATAAAAAAGGAGTAAAAAAGGAGTTTTTCTTCATTATATTAGTCTTTAGTCTTTATTAAAAGCATTTTTATACATTTAAAGAATTATTAATTAATAAAAAAATATTTTAGTTCAAATGAGGACAGCAGTGTCATTCTAATTTTGATTGCTTGATTCTTGATTTCATCAAGATTTTCAATAGAAAATTTTGTTTTTTAAGTTCATTTCTAGTTTAGTTCT
>NW_025807217.1:0-1619 GCF_022045245.1 Lucilia cuprina
GTCTAGTCTATAGTCTAGTCTATAGTCTAGTCTATAGTCTAGTCTATAGTCTAGACTATAGTCTAGTCTATAGTCTAGTCTATAGTCTAGACTATAGTCTAGTCTATAATCTAGTCTATATTCTAGTCTATAGTCTAGTCCATAGTCCAGTCTATAGTCTAGTCTAGTCCAGTCTATAGTCTAGTCTATAGTCTAGTCTATAGTTTAGTTTATAGTACAGTCTATAGTCTAGTATATAGTATATTATATAATCTAGACTAGTCAATAGTCTATAGTAGTCTATTCATAATAGATGTGGTCTACACTTCTAGTCCAATTCTAGTTGTGTATCATACATATTTACCAATTCTTTCATGCAACTCCCTCCACCCCGCTGCTTACACTCAAAGAAATTTAAGTATTTTTTATGAGTAGTTGAAATGAGCGCCAAAAGATAAAGAACGCAAGAGTAAAAAATATATCAAGATTTTTACGTATTTGTTATTATTATTCTTTTGCATTCCTTTTAATTTACACACACACACAATTATTATCGGTTCTTCTTATTGTTGTTGTTGTTGCTGCTGTTATAGTTCATTTTGTAAAATTCATTATAATATGAATTTGATACACTTTAAGTAATATGAGATTTCGTTATATTTACGAATAAAACAAGAAACAGCAACAACTACAACAAAAACGCAATGAAAATTCTTGTTTTTCGTTTTTAATTTTTGTTATTTGTTCGATGTTGTTGTCGTCGTCATCGCCATCATTGTCGTATGTTTTTCTTGCTGTTGGGTAGAAAAATCAAAGTGTCTCTTTTGGTATATTGGACGCCACTTGGACGTCAAACGAATAATATTTGTATGAATTAAATGAAACAAAGTTTTATATAACAGTGTAATTTAAATAAGAGACTCATAGATATCGAAGATTTTCTTAAAATTTTAATTAAAAATTTTTGTTTTCACTATAGTAAGCTGTTTCAATATAGTATAATCAATAGTATTGACTATTAATTATACTATTATAAAATGTTTAATAGTAGAGACTATCAACACCGAACTATAACTAGAACTAGCACAGAACTAGAACAGAACTAGAACAGAACTAGAACAGAACTAGAACAGAACTAGAACAGAACTAGAACAGAACTAGAACAGAACTAGAACAGAACTAGAACAGAACTAGAACAGAACTAGAACAGAACTAGAACAGAACTAGAACAGAACTAGAACAGAACTAGAACAGAACTAGAACAGAACTAGAACAGAACTAGAACAGAACTAGAACGGAACTAGAACAGAAGTAGAACAGAACTAGAACAGAACTAGAGCAGAACTATAACAGAACTAGAACAGAACTAGAACAGAACTAGAACAGAACTAGAACATAACTAGAACAGAACTAGAACAGAACTAGAACAGAACTAGAACAGAACTAGAACAGAACTAGAACAGAACTAGAACAGAACTAGAACAGAACTAGAACTAGAACAAAACTAGAGCAGAACTGGAACAGAACTAGAGCAGAACTAGAGCAGAACTGGAACAGAACTAGAACAGAACTAGAACAGAACTAGAACAGAACTAGAACAGAACTAGAACAGAACTAGAACAGAACTAGAACAGAACTAG
>NW_025807218.1:0-2021 GCF_022045245.1 Lucilia cuprina
TTCTAGTTCAGTTCTAGTTCAGTTCTAGTTCAGTTCTAGTTCAGTTCTAGTTCAGTTCTAGTTCAGTTCTAGTTCAGTTCTAGTACAGTTCTAGTTCAGTTCTAGTTCTAGTTCTAGTTCAGTTTTAATTCAGTTATAGTTCAGTTCTAGTCCAGGTCATAGGAGCGTATACTTAATATATATTTAAAAAAAAATATTACTCATCCAACCTATAGCACTGTAAAGGAACTCCAGAACACTAAGATTTAAAGAATTTTGAAAAGTTTTACTAATGCCCATTTCAAATAATTCATTACAACTTTATCTGATTTTTCTACTAAAAAAATTCCAATTAATTTTTGGTAACCGAAATTCAATACTCAATTACAGGTGTCTGCTAAAACAAGAGGCCTTAAATAAATACCAAAAACATGTCAAGATGAAAACATTAAATCCATTATGCACACACAAACATGTTTCTGCTAAAAAAGACACTTTCACTGCTAGTCTGTTTTCTGTTCAACGTTCAGTGGCTTTTTATGGCCACTGGTTAGGATAAAGAAAAAGTGCCAAAAATACTTAAGAAAACATTAAGATGTGGCGACGCAACAAACCAAGGCAACAGCACTAAAATGGCATTTGAATCAATAGAATAAAGTTAAAATGAATAATGTGTTGGAGAGACAAATTTTATTCATTTATTTATTTTCTATTTATTTGTACAAGGCAACGTAGACAGACAAACAAACAGATACATTAATATAGTTGGATATAATCTTAAGACAAGACTTATTGCTGTTTTAAGTGAAAGTTAAAGCCAAAATGAAAAATAATATTTATTTCCGTTTTCTTGGTTTTTATGATTTGTGTTGGTTTCTCCATGTTTATATTCATTGGTTGTTGTGGATATTTTATGTTTTTGTCAAAATAATTTGCACACTTCATAATGAACGTGTGTTATGGCCAATACAAACAAAATACTTAATATAAAACATCTTTTAGTGAGAATAAAAACAGATAATATATTATATACTCATTTTACTGTGGGTTAATAAATGATTACTAAGTTAAATAATATAAAGGGGATACAACCAAACAAATAGGCTTGAGGCTCTTTATGTAGTTTATTAATCGAAAGAATTCTAACATAACCAGCATATAATTTGTCTTTTTTTATCCAACTCATTGCCCCACTGTACATTTGACTACATAAATAGGGGAAGTTTATTTATCTTCACTAGACAAAATATGTTTTGCTTCCAGCACGTACACATATACAACTGTTTCATGTTTTTTTCTTTTCGGGTAATAGTATTTATTTCTCCCAAAAAAAAAAAAAACAACTCAAGGTGTTTTCAAGTAGAAAACGATGGTAAATATAATCGTGTGAGTTTTTTGTAAATATGTATATTAAATGTGTGTGTAACAACAAAGTAAATTTATTTATACATTTGTTGCTGCTTTAGCATCTTTACTACCAACTTTATTACTACTACTATCTGTTGTAAATATTTGCTGAGGTCAGTAAAATGTCAATAATTCAATCGTATTTTAGCTTTTTCTTGTTTTTATTGTTGTTATAGGAATTATCATTATTTCCCAATCAAATTATGTATATTGAAGTAATAACGAAAAAAATGGCAAAAAAGTAACAATATGAATTAAACTGTTGAGATAAGCATTTAATATAAAAAGTAGTCAAATACTCGAGACGAATATTGTTTGAACAATATTTTGTAAAAAGTATAGACATTTTCCTTTTAACAAAAGTGGTTTCATTAGAAGGGGATTTTCTTTTCATACTTAATGGATAGTCTTACCAAAAGGCTTAGATTTTTACACTTACTTTAAAAAGTGTAATAATATATTTTTATCAGAATCACATGATAAATAAATAAATATTAATCATACGCGTTAAAGAAACACAGAACTACAACTGAACTAGAACTGAACTAGAACTGAACTACAATTGAACTAGAACTGAACTAGAACTGAACTAGAACTGAACTAGAACTGAACTAGAACTGAACTAGAACTGAACT
>NW_025807219.1:0-2900 GCF_022045245.1 Lucilia cuprina
TCAGTTCTAGTTCAGTTCTAGTTCAGTTCTAGTTCAGTTCTAGTTCAGTTCTAGTTCAGTTCTAGTTCAGTTCTAGTTCAGTTCTAGTTCAGTTCTAGTTTATTTTCAGTTCCATTTCAGTTAGTTAGTTACAAGTCGCTAAATAAGTCTATTAAAAATTCAAAATTTACTTTTCGAATTCATATTGTTTTAAAGACAATAATGAAGAAGTTTTTGTATAGTGATAAAATACATACATTTGTTATGTTATTCATTCAAAATGTGAGGTATCTTTTAATTTCATTTTAAAAAGCTTATGTTTTTACATTATAATTTCAATTAATGCAAAATTTTTTAATGCAACTAAAAAACTCTTAAAAACCTTAAACAATAGTGCACAAAAAAAGAACAATATATGTTAACAACAATTTTTCTTTTACCTTTTCTTTTCAGTTCTGTTACCATCTACTTATTCACAACTTCTCAACAGATTGCAAAAAAAAAAAAAATCAGTCTGTTTGTATGAAAAAACTAACAGTTTTTAACAACAAATACAATCAACAATAGAAACAATACTTATGTTAATTAAATCTTTTAAGCTAAATGGGCAAAATAAAGGTGAGTTTTTTTTCTGAATTTTGTACATTATGAAAATAAAACTTTAGTTTTGTTGAAAATTAATTTTTTTTCTATATCTCTTTTTCATTACAGTCATTGCATTGTTTTGAGTGGGTAAAGCTTTTATTGTTTTAAATTTTGTATTTTCTTTTGTTTAATTTTTATATAACTGCAAAGAGATTTAATTTAAATTAGAGAAAATTTTGTTTTAAGACTTTTGTATATTAAATGTTTAATTAATTGCTTTTTAAATATTGTAAATTAATATACTAAATATTTGAAAAAATAAGGAAGTTTTATAAAGCTTTCAAAAAACAACTTGTAAAATAAATGTATAAAAAATTATTTTTTTTATAAATGAAACAAGTTGTTTCAATATTTTGCTTATCCTTTTCTTTTTTAAAACCTGGTTTAAGTTTTCTTACTATAAAAGTGGAGAATTGTTGTGAGGTTTCCGCTTACATGGAGGCGTATGAGTGTTTTTTATAATGATGATAAAAGCATGTTATTATTTAAAAAGCACATTTTTTGGAACATTCGACATTGAAGCCATAACAAATTTATTTTAAATCTTAAATATGTCATAATAGTAATTAATATAATAATTTAGTTTTATTGCAAATTGGTATAAATTATTTAATTTTATTTTGTACATATAAATATTTTAATAAAAATATTTTTATTGCAAAAAACAAGCGCTAAATGATGTAAATTAAAATAAGAAGCCATTTTTGTAAATTAAATGTAATAAATAAAAAATGAAAATAAAACAAAGCAAGGCTGTGTGTTCTGAAAAATAAAATTAAAAAAAAAAAAACAAAAACAAATAAAAGTGTTTTTAACAAAATTATATAAAAATTGTAATTATAAAAAACAAAAACAACTCACAGATATTATTAAACGCTAAAAATCAATAGACTATATAAATGTATAGAAATAATATAATAAAAAAACTATTTAAATTATTAGCAAAACCCCTCCTAGTGATATTTATTATTTTAAGGCAGAGCAAACAAAAAAATATGAAATAAAAATGTAAATAAATTTAATTAGATTTAAGTAGTATAAAAAATAAAATAATGTAAAAATTATAAATGAATAATGTGTTAAAAAAATAAAGTGTCATGATTTTATAAAAAAGAAGATTAATAAAATAAAATAACTAAAAAATAACCTATTTTTTTATATATATAAAAAAACAATAAAAAAGTAAGTAGTTTTCATGAATTGTCTAAATATTAATACTTTCTGTATACAAAGACACAGTGCTCTAGTATACGTAGATTTAATATATTTAAATACATTTCGTTTTATAGACGCCAGTTAGTGATAGTCCAAGTAAAAAGTTCTTATATCTAGAATAGAGTTCGGACACCAAACAGATATTTCATAATAAACTAAAGAATACACAATAAGACTAGAAACCCTATATATTAGAAACAAGTTGGATAGTATTGTAGGGCATGGACGACCACATGATAACCTACACCAATCAGCGTGTTTAACTCTTTCACGTTAACAGGACACCGGTGTCCCAA
Organism: Lucilia cuprina; assembly: GCF_022045245.1. NCBI lineage: Eukaryota > Metazoa > Arthropoda > Insecta > Diptera > Calliphoridae > Lucilia > Lucilia cuprina. The sequence continues at coordinate 2,136 of NW_025807219.1, forward strand.
GCTTTTTATTCAATTTATATCGATTTTGAGCGTAATTTTGAGTACCAAATAAGTTATTTTCTAAAATTTGATGTCACAGCTAAAGAAAAATAAGTTATTTTTTAAAATTTGATGTCACTACATGCTAAACAGATAATATTCTGCAATATACTTCGTGTGGTGAAGTCATATCCGGTTTAGTTTTGTGCGTGAAAGGGTTAAAATGTGAATTGTTTTTTAAATAAATATGCATTTTAGTGGATATACAGACGACTCAGAAATAGATTTTGAGGACCAGACTAGACCACAAAATAGACTATACGCAAAAGTATAGAATAGACTATAGATTTGGCAATACACTAAACTCTTTTCTAGGCTAGACAAAAGAACAGACTATATAGTAGACAACAGAATAGAACACAAACTAGATTGTAGACTGTACACTAGACCATATTAGTGTGATTTTAGAATAAACAATAGACTAGACTATACACTCAAATAAAACCTAGAATACAATCAAGACTAAAGACTAGACTATAGACTAGATTATAGACTAGACTATAGACTCGACTATAGACTCGACTATAGACTAGACTATAGACTAAGCTATAAACTAGACTAGAATATAGACTAGACTATAGAATAGGCTATAGACTAGACTATAGACTAGACTATAGACTAGACTATAGACTAGACTATAGACTAGACTATAGACTAGACAATAGACCAGACTATAGAATAGACTATAGACTAGACTATAGACTAGACTATAGACTAGACTATAGA
>NW_025807220.1:0-1771 GCF_022045245.1 Lucilia cuprina
GCAACTATAATGCAATAAAAAGATATATAAACCACTGCTATAACATGAAAACTATAAAAGATATTTGCAACCATACCGGAGCCTTAAATTACCGCATTTCCAAACCTGCACCAATAAATATACCGATCTATCCAATTAGCCATTTTCTAAAAATATATTATGCAATAAATTATATACCAAAACAAATGGCAACTATAATGTAATAAAAAGATATATAAACGACTGCAATAACATGAAAACTATAAATGATATTTGCACCCATATCGGAGCCTTAAATTACCGCGTTTTTAAACCTGTACCAATAAATATACCGATCTATCCAATTTTTGTAAAAATTCATTATGCCACAAATTGTACACCAAAACAAAGTGCAACTGTAATGCTTTAAAATGATGCATAAACGATTGGCATGAAAACTGTCAAAGTTATTCACAACCATATCGGAACTTCAAATTACCGCCTTTTTAAACCTGGGAAAATAATTCTACCGATCTAACCAATTAGCCATTTTCTAAAAATACATTATGCAATAAATTATATACCAAAACAAATAGCAATTTTAATGCTTTAAAATGGTGCACAAACGACTGTCCTAGCACGAAAACTCCCAAAGTTAATTGCAACCATATCGGAACCTCAGATTACTGCGTTTTTTAAACATAGAACAATAATTCTACCGATCTATCAAATTGACCAATTTGTAAGAATACACATTATGCTACAAATTATATACCATATTAAAGTGCAATCATAATGCTTTAAAATGATGCCTTAATGACTGTCATAGCGAGAAAACTGTCAATGTTATTTGTAGTCATATCGGAACCTTAAAATACCGCGTTTTTAAAGCTGTGAAAATAATTATACCGATCTATCCAACTGGCCATTTTCTACAAATACATTATGCAATAAATTATATACCAAAACAAATGGCAATTTTAATGCTTTAAAATGGTGCGTAAACGACTGTCCTAGCACGAAAACTGCCAAAGTTAATTACAACCATATCGGAACCTCAGATTACTGCGTTTATTAAACATAGAACAATAATTCTACCGATCTATCAAATTGACCAATTTGTAAAAACACACATTATGCTACAAATGATATACCATATTAAAGTGCAATCATAATGCTTTAAAATGATGCCTAAATGCCTGTCATAGCGTGAAAACTGCCAATGTTATTTGCTACCATATCGGAACTTCAAAGCACAGTGCAATAAATTATATACCAAAACAAATGGCAATTTTAATGCTTTAAAATGGTGCACGAAAACTGCCAAAGTTAATTGCAACCATAACGGAACCATTTTTTAGACGAACACATTATGCCACAAATGATATACCAAATTAAAGTGCAATCATAATTCTTTAAAATGATGCATAAACGACTGTCATAGCATGAAAACTGTCAAATTTATTCACAACCATATCGGAACTTCAAATTACCGCCTTTTTAAACCTGGGAAAATAATTCTACCGATCTATCCAATAAGCCATTTTCTAAAAATACATTATGCAATAAATTATATACCAAAACAAATAGCAATTTTAATGCTTTAAAATGGTGCATAAACGACTGTCCTAGCACGAAAACTGTCAAAGTTAATTGCAACCATATCGGAACCTCAAATCACAGCTTTTTTTTAGCATAGAACAACAATTCTACCGATCTATCAAATTGACCAATTTGTAAAAACACACATTATGCTACAAATGATATACCACATTAAAGTGCAATCATAATGCTTTAAAATGATTCATAAATG
>NW_025807221.1:0-2149 GCF_022045245.1 Lucilia cuprina
CTATAGTCCAGACTATAGAGTAGTCTATAGTCCAGACTATAGAGTAGTCTATAGTCCAGACTATAGAGTAGTCTATAGTCCAGACTATAGAGTAGTCTATAGAGTATAGCCCAGACTTTAGATTAGACTATAGAGAAGTCTATAGTCCAGACTATAGAGAAGTCTATAGTCCAAACTATAGAGAAGTCTGTAGTCCAGACTGTAGAGTAGTCTATAGTCCAGGCGATAGAGTAGTCTAAAGACCATTCTGGACTATTCTATAGTCTAAGCTATGAACTCTACTTTAGTTTGGACTTTAGACTATTGCAGTCAGTACTTTAGACTTGTAGTCAGTACTTTAGACCATTCTATAGTCTGCATTACAAACTATTCTATAGTTTAGACATTATTCTATTGTCCTAACTTTCCCTGTACTTTTAACACTACCCTCCTACTAAATATCAAGTACTTAATACATACAAAGTAATATAGCTTAACTAAACATATGCCAAGTGTCCAAAAACTTCTCATGCTAAAGATAAATGATGCAGATGACGATTTTGCTGTTATTGCTACAAATGCTGACAGCAACCAATAGTTAATATATACATATATATGAAAAAAAAACAAAAACGAACATATACAACATTGCTAATGATGATGATGGTTGTCTCTTACTCTCTCTCTTTCCTTCCCGTATTGAAATGGACAACATTTGTTATTTGTACTTGAATTTAAATGGAAAGTACATCAGCAAACAATTTCAATGCAAAAAAAAAAAGAAAATATAAAAAAAATAATAAAAAACTAAAATAAAATGAACAAAATTATAATGAAATACTTTGTTGCTGCTGTTACACATTCATACATAGACTGCCTGCCACAGTCAAGTTGCTGAGGCACATCATTCGTACATATCCAGGGCACAAAAAGAGTCATCTTGAGATGAAGTGTCGCACATGTTGATGCCATTTGAATCAACAACAGAAAACATTTGTTTAGTTAACAAATGTTTGTTTCTTCTTTTTTTGGATTTTTATTCGAAGTGTGTTTGAAAATGTTGTCTTTTTTTTCTGAGAGTTTTTCAAGGAGACATTATGGTCGATGTTTTTTTTTTTTTTTTTTGTTCTAACGAATGTACATATAATTGTACTTATATGTACAATTATATATATTAGATTCTCGGTTCTATTTCTACACTTAACTGTAAAAGAAATGCCGTTAGAAAACTCTTATATTATTTTGATTTCCAAAAAAAAGCAACAACATTATTGCACTTTTAAACAATATTGAATACAAATTATTAAAGAAAGAAAAAAACGCCATTGTCTTTCTACATCATCTTCGAAAGTCTACGCAAAACCAACAAAACTAAAACTTTAATGTTGTAACTAAAAATTCTATTTTTATGTCATTGCTTTTCTTTTGAATTGCAGATGAAGTTGTTATGTAAATGTAAAACAAAACAAAATAAACTTATATGCAAATATTAAAATAAAAGTTGCCCAAAGTCTCATGGAAAATGTGCAACATCTAAGAAACTTGACTGGCAAGTCACAACAACAATGTATAGCAAAATATTTAAATGCATCTTCAAAACTATCGATATATTTGAAAGAGTCTTTCGGAAAGACAGTATTACTAGAGAAATATTCTAAAATATTTACTATACAATTTAAATGTTTTTACAGTTAGTTTAGAGATTTCATATCGGGAAATTTGGGAAAGAAGTTCCACATTAGGTGAGTTAAAAACGTCGGCTATATGGAACATAGTTTAAGAATTAGACAAAAAATAAGTCTATATAGTCCTTACTAGAGAAAAGTCTATAGGTTTAACTATAGAATAATCCATAATCCAGACCACACAATATTCTAAAGTCCATACTATAGAAAGGGGTAGATACCAGACTAAAAATAGTCTATAGTTCAGACTATAAAATAGCCTATATGCGAGACTATAGAATAGTCTATAGTCGAAACTATAAAATTGTCTTTAGTCGAGACTATAGAATAGTCTATAGTCGAGACTATAGTCTATAGTCTAGACTATAGACTATTATACAGTCTAGACTATAGAATAGTCTAAAGTCGAGACTATAGAATAGTCTACAGTCGAGACTATAGAATAGTCTATAGTCGAGACTATAGAATATTCTATAGTCGAGACT
>NW_025807222.1:0-2780 GCF_022045245.1 Lucilia cuprina
AGACAGACAGACAGACAGATAGATAGATAGATAGATAGATAGATAGATAGATAGATAGATAGATAGATAGATAGATAGATAGATAGATAGATAGATAGATAGATAGAATAAAGTTACCTAGACCTCTATTAGTCCTTTTGTTCACTCCCTTATCTGTGCTTTGGAAAAAATAGAACCCATGACCTTAGATTCCTTTACATACATAACATTTTAGCGATTAATAATAATGAAAAGCAATTTAAAACTTGTCACTTATAAAATTGCGCCTTTTGGTTAGGCTTCAGTTTTTCACTACTTTAATCTCAACTTTAAATACCACAATTGTGAATATATTCAGGCAATAAAATTTTTCTTTTACATCAAATGATGATATAAAAGCAAATATTGAGAAAACAATTCGCACGTACATACATGCATACATACATATATTTCAATAATATACATACATATGTATACATACATATGTTGTAGTGTTGAAACCTAAAATAACATGATGACGTTGGTATTTATATTTACATTATATGTTCATATGGTTATGTATATAAAAGAGTGACATACGGAATAGGAAGTTACACATGATTAAAATCGAATCTTGTAAATACGAAAAAAAAAAAAAAACAGCAAAATTATTTTTATAATACGTCATGAGTGATGGTCCAAAGTCAATCCTAGAACCATACGCCCTTGAACAAAAGTATATCTGTGAGAGTAATCCCTATTACACAAAGAATATATGATTTGTTTTTATTTGGACCAATTAGTACTTTGTACTTCCAAAGTTCAAAAATGTAAACATTTTTCTGTACCAGTCTATTGTATAGGAAAAAACCACAACTATGTACTACAATTTACTAACGCACGTACACACAGATACACAACTAACTGTTGTATGTGTTTGTCATACAAATACCCACAAACAAATAGGAATCTCTTATTAATGATGGTTCACAATACACCATTAAAAAAAAAGAAACATGCAAGGGTGTCATGTTCGGTTGAGTCGATACTTGTATACCCACCATCATAACACGTGTCCTAAATTAAAAGCGAATTTTAGAACGCAGCTCTATGTATGAATGTACATTCGACTATAAGAAAGATTATAGACTAGACTTTAGACTATACTATAGATTAGACTACAGACTAGACTATAGACTAGAATTGAGACTAGACTATACGTTTCACGATATACAAGACTAGACAAGTATATATACTACACGATTTAGGACTATATTAGAATATAAACTCAACGATATTTCGGGCTATAGACTAGACTATAAGAAAGACTATAGACTATAGTTTAGTCTTTACTAGACTTTAGAGAAGACAATAATAAAGACTATAAACTAGACTATAGTCTAGACTATAGACAAGACTATAAACTAGACTATAGACAAGACTATTAACTAGACTATATACTAGATTATAGACTATACTATAGCTTAGACTATAGACAAGACTATAATCTAGACTATATAGACCTAAGATAAGATTTGTGTTTCAGAGACCAACGTGTTACAAATGCGGTATAAGAATCAATATAACCCCTCATCATCTTGTTGATTGGAATAAATAAAAATGAAAAAAAAAAAACAAAAATTCCAACAAATACAATACAATAGCAGCAACAAAATTATATAAATTGAAAGGAAAATATATATGTTTGTATGTATGTACGTTTATAAACTGCAAAAAAAAAATATACAACAAAAGCAGAAAAAATGATAATAATAAAACTATAGAAATAATAACAATTACAGCAACAAGAATAACAACAATAAGTTAACAAACATTATTTCAATACACTAACAAACTGACATTTTATTTTAAGTGACAGAATGATGGACATTTATGTCATAGAGAAAAAATGTATTGTATAATTTTTAAGGCAACAATTAGGTTGTCTAGACAAGACGTAAAATATCTAAAGAATTTCAATAATAACAAATGCTCTTCCTTTAGTTTTGATTATAATTGAAAGATGTTATCATTACAAAATCTAGTTTCTAAAAATAAAAATACTTAAAAATGTTAGTTGTTTCAAACACCCTAATTCACTCGGTCATTTTATTTGTAAATATTTTAGATTCAGATGTCATGAGTTTTGCGTAAATAACAATAACCATAAGAAAATAATTTTTTTGTAATTAAAAATAAATAAAACAGAAAGTTTTTAGATCTATTCCAATAAATATTACATTCTTTTATAAAACTTAGACTTAAGTGAGACTTAGACTGTATACTAGTATATAGACTAGACTACAGACTAGACTACAGAATAGACTTAGACTAGACTAGAATATAGACTAGACTATAGACTAGACCATCGATTAGACTATAGACTAGATTATCGACTAGACTATAGACTAGATTATCGACTAGACTATAGACAAGACTATAGACAAGACTATAGACAAGACTATAGACTAGACTATAGACAAGACTATAAACTGGACTATTGACTATAGACTGTAGACTAGATTATAGACTAGACTATGGAGTAGGCTATATACTAGAGTATAGAATAGACTATAGACTAGACTTTAGACTAGACTTTAGACTGCACTATAGACTACACTATAGACTACACTACAGATGACACTATAGACTACACTATAGACCACACTATAAACTACACTAAAATCTGCACCATATATTCCAATATATAAACCATAATATAGACTAGACTATAGACTAGACTATAGACTAGACTATAGACTAGACTATAGACTAGACTATAGACTAGACTATAGACTAGACTATAGACTAGACTATAGACT
>NW_025807223.1:0-2205 GCF_022045245.1 Lucilia cuprina
GACTAGACTATAGACTAGACTATAGACTAGACTATAGACTAGACTATAGACTAGATTATAGACTAGATTATAGACTAGACTATAGACTAGACTATAGGCTAGACTATAGGCTAGACTATAGACTAGACTATAGACTAGACTAGACTAAAGATTAGACTAGACTATAGACTAAACTATAGACTGGTCTATAGACTGGACTATAGACTAGAAAATAGTAAAAATAATACAATTGTTATGTTTTTCTATGTTTCTGGCAATTAAAAATGTATGCTTCTTTTCCACAATAGAGCAGATTTGATTTGTAAAATTATGACAACTTGAAAAATTCTTACCCCAAATATTATACGTTATTGTTAAGCAGCATATTGAAAAGTATAATCATGTTTCAGTTATGATAAGAAACATTGCACAAGTACCAAATATAATACTTTTTTTGTTTGTTACTTATTTTTTCTTTTCTTCCATCAAGTCAAACAAAAACACTTCTGGAGAGAAGTATGACATGCGGAAGCCAGTCAATAGGAACGTAATATATCTTCAAATATGTGAAGTCATAAATTGAGTTCATGTTTTTTTTGTGGTATTAGACGCTTTTGTTTGTCTAGAATTAATTACAGAACACGATAATTAAGAAGAAAAAATATGCTTAAGAATTTTAACTGAAATTTAATTAAACAAATATTGACTTAAATAACAAAAAAAAAAAAAAAAAATAGAAATTAAATAAAATCACAAACGAAATTTTAACATCAAACAAATTATTAATGAAACTCTTTAAGTGTTTTGCCTTAAGGCTTTGACTCTTCTAAGAGAAGCACTTCTTGGGTGTGTGTTGAGGCAGCAGCTTCTTATTGAAATCTTTAGTTGTTTTTGAGTAAAATTAGTTTAAAACATATCGTAGTCATTTAAGAAAAAATTGCCTCAAACATTACTTATACTAGGGAAACCTGCAATGACCCTCAAAGAAAGCGGAAGGGTTAAGATTAAATAATATTTTAAACTAAATATACACAAACAAAAAACATAAATTATAATACTCACCAACAAAAAAGGAGAACTAAACTGTATTAAAAGTAATAAAAACTGAAACAATAACAAACAAAAAATACCGGTTGAACTTGCCAGTTTATCAATGTGAACACAGCAAAAAAATAAAATAAATAAATAAATACCACAGCCACTACTTCCATAAAGCAAAATGTACTCGAAAAAATGCGTTTAACTGGAAATAAAATATAATATAAATGCCAAAATACTACAAAAATTGCGGAAAAAAATACTGCAACAACTATTTACGTCCGCAATGCGAAATGCACGTAATGCATAAACGCATAAAGAAAAAAAAAATACGCACAAAATTCTCATATGTATAATGCAAACTCACATACATATATATATAAATGTACCTACTTTGGTTGTATAATATGAAACAGTTATGGGCAATTTTAATTGGTAGCTAAGAGTTAAAGGCAATGAAAATGTATTAAGTAGTTCATCTTAATAATTCCTATAATTAACAATATTTGTATCTAGTTAATTTGTTATTATAATCCTAATAATTACTTTGTTTTACAAACATACTAACGTTTTGCCCATCACTGGCATTAAGTGCATAAATAACTTATTTATGTATGAGTAACAACAAGAGAATACCACTTATACTACATATAAACTGAATTACTAATACAACTAAACATATAAAGTGCTTACAAATGCATGTGTGATGGTAAACTATACATGTCTATAAGTACAGTGTATCAATAAAGTATTTTGTCCAATGTCATCATTTTCAAAGCGGTTGAAGTCTGCATCCTAAACTCTACACTAGTCTTTAATAAACCCTATAATATACAAGTATAATAATCTAGAATATAGTCTAGTATTTAGTCTGGTCAATAGACTAGTCTATAGTCTAGAGTATAGCCTAGTCTATAGTATATAGTCTAGTCTATAGTCTATTCTAGTCTATAGTTTAGTCTACAGTCTATTCTAGTCTATAGTCCAGTCTACAGTCTATTCAAGTCTATAGTTTAGTCTACAGTCTAGTCTACAGTCTATTCTAGTCTACAATCTATTCTAGTCTATAGTCTAGTCTACTGTCTAGTCTATAGTCTAGTCTATAGTCTAGTCTATAGTCTAGTCTATAGTCTAGTCTATAGTCTAGTATATAGTCTAGTCTATAGTCTAGTCTATAGTCTAGTCTAT
>NW_025807224.1:0-1035 GCF_022045245.1 Lucilia cuprina
TTGGGACACTAACACACATGTACAGATACTCTAGCGATTTGGCAGCAAGTGTCCTGTTTTGTCGGGTGTTGAGTAAAGTAACACCAACAGCAACTAACAGCAGCAGTAGTGGTTGGACAGCATTGTCATCATCATTATTCTCCACTTGAGATAATTTCTTCTTAAGGGCGTTGATGTGGAATGAAATCTAAAATTATAAATAACAAGAAGCAAATAATTTAAAGAGTAGGAAAGGCAAAAAAGAGAAAAATCTACCAAATAAAAGGATGTGAAAGGTATATTGGTGGTCAATCTTTTAAATAGTTGTGGATAAAATCTGATAAATCAGGCATGCAGGTGTTGGTTAAAATTTGTATTAAATCTATTAAAACTCATACTTATTTAAAACATCAACAGAACCCAACATATCAATTGTTCAAGTCCTTTCGAAACAAATTAATTAAGTTTTGAATAATCCAAAATATACTCACCTTCACAACAAACTAATTAACAATTTAGGTTACTTAAATCCATACTGACCTTTAGTTAAAACTGCCCAAAAATCAACATCCAAAAACCACAACCTCTTTAAACATTCTCAAATTTAAATTAGAATTTTACGTTAAGACAAAAATCCTTTTTAGCCTTAAAAAAATAACTAACAATGTTGACAGTTGTTAAGTTTTAACCAACACATTTGCCTTTTAGCTGTTTATTTAAAACATTTTTCTTTCGAGGCCCTAAAATATTTCCAAGAATTAATTTGTTTTTCTTTGGTTTTTTGCTATTTGTTTAGTTTTTCCTGGAATAAATACGTAGTGATTTTACTTTTTTTCCTTTTTCGGTTGTTAATTATACAAAAACACTAGTCTAATATGATCCTTAGATGCTGATTAAATTACATTTGTGTTTTCATCTAATGATACCCTTGATGTTGATACAAGTGTACGTTTGCTCTCAATTAATTTAAGGCAGCCTCCTTCTAGTTCTATTCTGTTCTAAATCTGTACTAATACTGCTCTAGCTCTGTTGTTCTAGTTTTGTTCACGTTCTGTT
>NW_025807225.1:0-1748 GCF_022045245.1 Lucilia cuprina
GATAGATCGGTATATTTATTGGTACAGGTTTAGAAATGTGGTAATTTAAGACTCCGATATGGTTGCAAATATCATTTATAGTTTTCAGTTATAGCAGTCGTTTATTTATCTTTTTATTACATTATAGTTGCCTTTTGTTATGGTATATAATTTATTGCATAATATATTTTTAGAAAATGGCCAATTGGATAGATCGGTAGAATTATTTTCACAGCTCTAAAAACGCGGTAGTTTGAGGTAGTTTGAGGCTGCAAATAATATTGACAGTTTTCACGCTATGAAAGTCATTTATGAATCATTTTAAAGCATTATGATTGTACTTTAATATGGTATATCATTTGTAGCATAATGTGTATTTTAGAAATTGGTCAATTTGATAGATCGGTAGAATTATTGTTCTATGTTTAATAAACGCAGTAATCTGAGGTTCCGATATGATTGCAATTAACTTTGGCAGTTTTCGTGCTAGGACTGTCGTTTATGCATCATTTTAAAGCAGTGGTGGCCAGCGAGAGAGTGCTTAAAACGCATATGTTGTAGTGAAAAAATAAAAGAGTACACAAATGAAAATACGTGTGATTTGCACTGAAACAAATTATTTGTTTGTATTTATTTTGTGTTATTCATATAACATATTTGTATTTTAATGAATAACGGAAGGTATGTATTTTGATGTATGTATGTATGTATGTATGTATGTATGTATGTATGTATGTATGTATGTATGTATGCATGTATGTATGTATGTATGTATGTATGTATATATGTAGGTATATATGTATGTATGTATGGATTGATGTATGTATGCATTGATGTCAGTATGTATTGATGTATGTATGTATTGGTGTGTTGATGTAAATATGTACCGATATATGTGATAAAGTAAGTGTGTATTGAAGTATGTGTTGATGTAAATATGTACTGATGTATGTGTTGATGTAAATATGTACTGATGTATGTGTTGGTGTAAGTATGTATTGATATATGTGTTGATTTTAAAATTGTGTGATGTATGTGTTGATGTAAATATGTGCAAAAAAAAATATTTGGGCAAAAAAAAAATATATATATATATTTCATAATAAAGAAGTCGGATTTTTAATATCACATGGGTTCAATTAATCGTCCCTATTTCTCCAAAAAAAGGAAAAATTGCGAAACATATTTCTTTAAATAAAACCCATTGTACTTTGCTTTGAAATCAGATTTTAATTTTGAAATCAATTGATTTCTCGCAATTCCGACTACTTCATGTAAATTGGAATGACAACTGTCATAATGACGCTTAAGTGTACTTGGATGGGTTTTTTTAACTTTTGGCCACATACAATACACTCAGCTTCCTTAAATATATTTAAACAGAATAAAAAATCCTTCTCCCACTCAATATTCCACATATTTAGTTTTTTATAATATTGTAAAACCTGAAATAAACATTTATTTGTAACGGCTACTGAAAAATATTCGCGGTGTATCATAACATCAAGCGACATAGACCTTCTTTGTTGAATGCAGACAAGCAACTGAATAAACTTGTTTTTGTTTTGTGTTTACTTTGTGTTTTTACTCACAGTATTCGTATTGCGTATGTATTAGTGAGAATAATATAACTACCCCGGGGTAGTGTTTGGCCACCAACGTTTTAAAGCATTATCATTGCACTTTAATTTAGTACATATACCGGCGGATAGAGAGGCAGATAAAAAAATCACCACTACACACACACTATTGGCATTTTTTCATTGAAA
>NW_025807226.1:0-2636 GCF_022045245.1 Lucilia cuprina
GCAGCCTTTTTACCATGAGCGATAATGAGGATTCGGAAACCAATTTCATAGGGGATACGTAAGTAATTGTTATCTAAAAAAATGCTTACATTAATTGTTCTTTAAAGCTTTTTAGCTCCTGAAAGAAATCGTGCCTATGTGGTAACAAAAACTGGTGAAAAACATTTATTAGATTTGGATAATAATGCTCTCCCCAAAACCAGTTCAAATTCTTTTGCTTTACATACACCCATATTCTCGACACCCACTATGGAAACTATATCAGAGAAATCTTCTTCACATTTATCAAATTCGGATAAAATGATCAAGAGCAGCAGTTAATTATTCAAAAAACTTAAGGTTGAAATATTTAATTGAAAATTCTTTAACTTAAAAATGTTAATTTTTTCTAGCCCTTAAAATGTCAAAAACGTCGTTTAGTTTTTACTCCCCGAAATTTGGAAACAACCTCAACACAACAGCAGATAGTGATGTTAACAAAAATCTTCTAAATCAAAAACTGTCTATGTTTGTTTCAAAATCATGGGCCAATACTAGTATAGAAACTCAAACGGAAAATTTTCCTTGTTTAGGGCATTGTTCGTATATACCCAGACATTTTAGTTCACCAAGTGGTTCCATCAATTATATACCCATGGAGGGCGCTAGAAAGATTTTAAATGAATCACAGCGAAAATTTAACTCCACGATGGCCAAAGCACAAGCACCATTCAAACCTTTGGAGATTTATACAAAATATAATCCCAATTTACGGAAGTATTCTGGTTGGTGTAAAAGATATTTGAATGTTTTCAGAGTAAATATATATTTTTTAAATTTTTTAGAATTGCGCAACATTGCATCGGCTGTTACCTTTATAACAGTGGTATCTTGGTTGTTTCCTAAAATTTTTGATATTGAATGCTTTTGGGATTATTTAAATAGTTTGTGGCAATATATTTGTAATTGTTTTTTTACGAGAGAGAAACCAAAAACAAAGTTAGAAATATTGGTATCATTTTTACAGGACTTGTGGTATTAAAAATTTAAATTTTATTTTTTATTTGTTTTTGAACAATTGTTTCCAATATAATATGTAACATAAAGGATTTAAATAAAATTGTAATTATTTGTAGTAAAATAAATATAAAAATATAAAATATAATATAAAAATTTTAAAGCATTAAAATTGCCATTTGTTTTGGTGTATAATTAATTGCATAATGTATTTTAAGAAAATGGCAAATTGGATAGGACGGTAGAATTATTTTCACAGCTTTCAAAAGGCGGTAATTTGAGGTTCCGATATGGTTGCAAATAACATTGATAGTTTTCATGCTATGACAATCATTTATGCATCATTTTAAAGCATTATGATTGTACCTTAATTTGGTATATCATTTGTGGCATAATCTGTTCTTCTAAATTATACTAAATTTGATGGATCGGTAGAATTATTGTTCTATGTTTAGTAAACGCTGTAATCTGAGGTTCTGATATGTTTGCACTTAACTTTGGCAGTTTTCGTGCTAGGACAGTCGTATATGTATTTTAAAGCATTAAAATTGCCATTTGTTTTGGTATATAATTTATTGCATAATGAATTTTTAGAAAATGACTAATTGGATAGATCGGTAGAATTATTTTCACAGTTTTAAAAAGGCGGCTATTTGAGGTTTTGATATGGTTGCGAAAAACATTGATAGTTTTCATGCTATGACAATCATTTATGCATCATTTTAAAGCATTATGATTGTACCTTAATTTGGTATATCGTTTGTGGTATAATGTATTCGCCTAAAAAATGGTCAATTTAATAGATCGGTAGAATTATTGTTCTGTGTTTAATAAACGCTGTAATCTGAGGTTCCGATATGGTTGAAATTAATTTTGGCAGTTTTCATGCTAGAGCAGTCGTTAATGTATCATTGTAAATCATTAGAGTTGCACTTTATTTTGGTGTATAATTTATGGCATAATGAATTTTTACAAAAATTGGATAGATCGGTATATTTATTGGTACAGGTTTAAAAATGCGGTAATTTGAGGTTCCGATATGGTTGCAAAAAACATTGACAGTTTTGATGCTATGACAATCATTTATGCATCATTCTAAAGCATTATGATTGCACTTTAATTTTGTATATCATTTGAAGCATAATGTGTTCGTCTATAAAATGGTCAATTTGATGGATCGGTAGAATTATTGTTCTATGTGTAAAAACGCGGAAATTTGAGGTTCCGATATGGTTGCAAATAACTTTGACATTTATGCACCATTTTAAAGCATTAAAATTGCGATTTGTTTTGGCGTAACATTTATTGCATAATGTATTTAAAAAAATGGCCAATTGGATAGATCGGTACAATTATTTTCCCAGGTTTAAAAAGGCGGTAATTTGAGGTTCCGGTATGGTTGCAAATAACTTTGACAGTTTTCATGCTATGACAGCCATTTATGCATCATAACATTAGATAACATTAGTTATGAAAAAGATCAAGGAGTAAAAGGGGTTTAATCTGACTGACATCAACATTTATTTAAATTAATATATGCCCCACCCTTTTATGTATTAGTTTTGAAAATTTCTTTTTAATAATAACACTATTTAAGTTTTTGTTTGAAAATTTTCATTTATTTGTCAAACAAAAATTAT
>NW_025807227.1:0-3076 GCF_022045245.1 Lucilia cuprina
TAGATAGATAGATAGATAGATAGATAGATAGATATATAGATAGATAGATAGATAGATAGATAGATAGATAGATAGATAGATAGATAGATAGATAGATAGATAAATAGAGATAGTGTAGTATATAGTCTGGTATATAGTCTTCTTGGCAGCCTAGCCGATAGTTCTTAGTCTTTTAGTTTATATTCTAATCAATAGTCTAGCCTATAGTTTAGTCTATAGTCTACTTTATAGTCTAATCTATTGTCTATTCAGTATTCTGGTACGTAGCCTATTCTATAGTCTAGTTTATAGTCTAGTGTAGTCTGTTTTCTTGTCAATAGTCTAGTCTTAAGACTAGTCTATAGTCTAGTATATAGTCTAATCCATAATATAGTTTATAGTCTTGTCTATAGACAAGTCTCTAGTCAAGTTCATAGTTTAGTCTATAGTATAGTCTATAATATCCTCTACAGTCTGCTCTATAGTTTAGTCTACAGTTTAAGAAATCTGTTTAGATTTTCCTTAAACTATGATAATAGTTTAAATTATTTATGAATTCTGATAAATCTGAACAAATTTTTGCTTAAAATGTGGGATATAAATAGCCTATTAAAAAATCGGCGCAGATCAGATTTTGATTAAAATTACAATTTTTCTTTAATTTAAACAAAATTTTGGAATGAAATTTTAACAAGAATAATAAATGTCTTTTTAATAAAGTAAAGATATATCTAATTCGACCTACAAACTTTCAGTCATTTAAGACCCACTAAATTACTTTTATGTAGAATCAGCATGGTTGTAGGGTGCCACAACAAATGCAACTAAAAGAAACATAAACTACAGCAACAAGTAGGCAGGCAATATTTTATGGTCCAATTGCAATAAACAAACATTTCTACTTGATGTTTTTTTTCTCTCTAAAACAAATAAAGAAACCAAATAATTGAAGTTGGTTTTTGGGCCAAAAAACATTATATTTACTACAAGCATAAAAAATTTACATTTACATTTTTTACTTTAAAACGTTTCATGTTATATGTCTTTTTTAAAAGTCTACACGTGTAATTTTGTTTATTTTTCTGTTAGTTTTGTTATCAGATTGCGGTTTCGGTCTTTTAGGTTTTTTTTGTCGATTTCAAAGAAACATTTTTGTTTTTTTTTAATTTTTATGTGTAAACGTCATTTTGTAGTGTGTTTTTTTATTGTAAATGTTGGTGAAATGCAGAGAAATTTTGTTAAATGAAAATCAAATAAACAACATAATTTATTTGAAATTTATTATAGCTGATTGATTAATATAGTTTTGAAAGACATAAAATTATGTTATTTATTTGTGTAAAACATATTTTTCTTTACAAATTGGTCACTAAATTATGTTTAATTAGTGATTCAATTTTAGATTTTGTTAAATGCAGGTGTAATTTTGTTAAAAATCGCATATTTTGTCTAGACTTTTTTCTGTTTAGACTTCACTCAAAATCAAAACAACATTTAAAGAAAATTTTGACAGAATAATGTAATATGTTTTGAAAAAAATTTCACTCACCTTTCACAAATTCCCCTCTAACGAAAGAAAATCACTTAATCGCTGAAGTTGTCTGCAATGAAAAAAAAAAACGAAAAAGAAAATTCCTAAATTAATTGAATCATTAAATGTTATTAATCAAATTGTACATCAACAATAAAATTATTACTTAGATAAAATGCAAAAGTAAAATAGAGATAAAAAATCATTAAAAAAAATACCAATCAAATGGTCAAAGCAATAAAAATCACATAAAATTAGTTAACAATTTTATGAACAAATCAAAATAATTGATATAAATTGTAAACGAAAAAAAAACTTTCTTTAAAGTTTAAATTATAAAAAGCGAAAAAGAAAACATCATGTAAAGTCCAATAAATAGACTACGATTACGTCTGTCCACTCAAACAACGATATACCGCAAAAGGATGGACAGACAGATACACAAACACAAATGTTTGATAACTTAAAGTTTGAAAGAGATAATGATGATTATATTAATGATGATAATTGTAATAAATTTACTATCATTTGTTGCTGTTGTAGATTGCTGTTAAAAAGGTATCAACATTATGATTGTATACAATTACAGTTAAATGGATGAAAAAGTCAAATAAAATTATGTTTATGATAAACAAAAATGTAAAAAACAGAAACTTAAAAGAATTAAATATTTAACTAAATGTTTTTCGAATTAGAACTGAACTAGAAGAAAAATAAAACTGATGACTGTTAAATGGATGAAAAAGTCAAATAAAATTATGTTTATGATAAACAAAAATGTAAAAAAACAGAAACTAGAACTGAACTAGAACTGAACTAGAACTGAACTAGAACTGAACTAGAACTGAACTAGAACTGAACTAGAACTGAACTAGAACTGAACTAGAACTGAACTGAACTGAACTAGAACTGAACTAGAACTGAACTAGAACTGAACTAGAACTGAACTAGAACTGAACTAGAACTGAACTAGAACTGAACTAGAACTGAACTAGAACTGAACTAGAACTGAACTAGAACTGAACTAGAACTGAACTAGAACTGAACTAGAACTGAACTAGAACTGAACTAGAACTGAACTAGAACTGAACTAGAACTGAACTAGAACTGAACTAGAACTGAACTAGAACTGAACTAGAACTGAACTAGAACTGAACTAGAAACTGAACTAGAACTGAACTAGAACTGAACTAGAACTGAACTAGAACTGAACTAGAACTGAACTAGAACTAGAACTGAACTAGAACTGAACTAGAACTGAACTGAATTAGAACTTAACTAGAACTGAACTGAACTAGAACTGAACTAGAACTGAACTAGAAATGAACTAGAACTGAACTAGAAATAAACTAGAGCTGAACTAGAACTGAACTAGAACTGAACTAGAACTGAACTAGAACTGAACTAGAGCTCAACTAGAACTGAACTAGAACTGAACTAGAACCGAACTAGAACTCAACTAGAACTGAACTAGAACTGAACTGGAACTGAAATAGAACTGAACTAGAACTGAACTAGAACTAAACTAGAACTGAACTAGAACTAGAACTGAACTAGAACTGAACT
>NW_025807228.1:0-1398 GCF_022045245.1 Lucilia cuprina
GTTCTGTTCTAGTTCTGTTCTAGTTCTGTTCTAGTTCTGTTCTAGTTCTGTTCTAGTTCTGTTCTAGTTCTGTTCTAGTTCTGTTCTAGTTCTGTTCTAGTTTTGTTTTCGTTCTGTTCTAGTTCTGTTCTAGTTTTGTTTTAGTTCTGTTCTAGTTTTGTTTTAGTTCTACTCTAGTTCTATTCTAGTTTTAATCCATTTCAATTCTGCTTCAATCTTATTAGTATTGTTTATTTTTAAATCTCTTTAAATATTCAAAAAATTCATACCCACAGCAAATTAATTTTACTTTTTTCTATTCTTGCACTTTCTACAATTCTCTTAATATAATATTTTGCATCTAAATATGTATGTATAAAATACATTTTAATTAAACTTTGTCTGCCCTGTTTTCTTTTTCATTCTTTGTTTATCTTGTCAGAAGAAAAGTAGAGCATTAGGTTAAAGATTTTAAATAAACTTGTACAAACTTAAAATACCAGACAAGTCAAGTTATAAAAATACACCCCATTTACAGACGAACACACTCCGACACAGTCAACATCCAACCATCCCCTGTGGACCGAATTCCATTTTTTTTTTGTAAATAGCAAATGCATTTTAAATGTACATACACACATCTACAAAAATTGTCTTCCTTTTTATATGTCTTGTTATTTTATGCAGACAAATGCGGTTTTTAACCTTGAATATTACGGAAGAGAAGAGGAATTGGAAGCTGTTGCTGCCAGCAGCTACAACTACAACAAGTAAATAGATATATTCAGTTACTAACACAACTGACTTTGGGTGTGCAGCAGTTAAAGTATTGCATTCTACTATGATTTCATGCCATTCAACTTTTGTCTATAGATTTTATAATAATAAAAAGAACAAGTCAGACAGACAGGCGAACGAACGGACGGATGACGAAGAGACAGAAAAACACATACAAACACAGTTTGAATACAAATTTCCTTTATCCGACTGTGTCGGACTGTCTTTACCAAAGAATGTTTTGGAGATGCCAGATTATGGAGTTGGAGCTGGAGAAAAAATTAACTAGAAAAATTTACAACTGAACTAGAATTGAACTAGAACTGAAACAGAACTAAACTAGAACTGAACTAAACTAGAATTAACATAGCACTGAACTAGGACTGAACTAGAGCTGAAGTAGAACAGAACTAGAACTGAACTAGAACTGAACTAGAACTGAACTAGAACTGAACTAGAACTGAACTAGAACTGAACTAGAACTGAACTAGAACGAAACTAGAACTGAACTAGAACTGAACTAGAATTGAACTAGAACTAGAACTGAACTAGAACTGAACTAGAACTAGAACTGAACTAGAACTGAACTAGAACTGAACTAGAACGGAACTAGAACTGAACTAGAACTGAACTAGAACTGAA
>NW_025807229.1:0-3749 GCF_022045245.1 Lucilia cuprina
GAACTAGAACTGAACTAGAACTGAACTAGAACTGAACTAGAACTGAACTAGAACTGAACTAGAACTGAACTAGAACTGAACTAGAACTGAACTAAAACTAAACTAGAAATGAACTAAAACCCTCGTGTAAAATGTTATTATTCAAAAATATTTAATTAAACATTGTTCTTCATGTGCTATGGTTATAGTCGGAAAGGCACGATTTTACTTTCTATAAAATCAGCAGGCAAAACAAAAATACCAAAAGCAATTCAACATTTATGCAAATTTTCTATTTGAACGTTTTAAAAGCCTGGCGATGAAGATTATCAAATCCTTGCAAAATGTATGCAAATATAAAATTTTCGTGAACAGCTGCGTTGAGTGACTTAGAGAACACAATTTTCTGTACTTTTTCGTGATAGATTGTGATTTGTAGACGGAATATAAATGTTTTCATTTTGAAATTTCTTTTAATTTTGCATTTAAAGGGCGCTAAAATTTTCTGCTACAAAAGTGACATAAAAAATTCCATTGCCATTTGCAGTCGAGTTTTTTTGTAGATATTTTTGGTTAGTAAAATGCAAGACATGTCTATGGGGAGAAATATATTACAGCAATTGTAACAATTTTATGGAGCAAACACAGTGGGTGGATTCTTGTACTAAATTTACACTAAACTGCCGAAAAAAAATATTTATTTTTTATTTATTTAGTTGTAACATGCTCATGACTTACAAAGTAATGATATCTTATGATAAATAATCAATACAGTGATTGATCTCGAATAAAAACAGTTTTCTGAATTCCTTTAATTTCGCAACGTTAAATTATGTTCACTTCTTATTGCTTTTAGCTGATATAGAACTTTTTATATACATATTTACTTCCCTGACAGCTCATTAACAACTGTTTTTAGCTCATCTACAACCATTGCTTTTAGCCAGAATTAAGCTGTTGAATGCTAAAACACAAACAAACCTTTAACATCAAACGTATTACTACACTGGCTCTTTTGTTTAACAACATGTCTAAATTTATTCCATATGTTTATGTTGTTACCTGTATGAACGCCATTGCAGCATGTTTGGCGTCCATGGAAAATTGGTTGTGTTTTGTTTGCTGTGGAATATTTGGCCTGGAATGTGTGAAAGACACTTTAAGAAATTACTTTCGTATTTGCGCCTACTGAAGTTGTAGTTTAGTTTAATTATAGTTTCAGTTCTGTTCTAGTTTAGTTCTAGTTTTGTTTTACTTCAGTTATAGTTCTGTTTTTGTTCTGTTCTAGTTCTGTTCTAGTTCTGTTCTAGTTCTGTTTTAGTTCTGTTTTAGTTCTGTTCTAGTTCTGTTCTAGTTATGTTCTAGTTCTGTTCTAGTTCTGTTCTAGTTCTGTTCCAGTTCTGTTCTAGTTCTGTTCTAGTTCTGTTCTAGTTCTGTTCTAGTTCTGTTCTAGTTCTGTTCTAGTTCTGTTCTAGTTCTGTTCTAGTTCTGTTCTAGTTCTGTTCTAGTTCTGTTCTAGTTCTGTTCTAGTTCTGTTCTAGTTCTGTTCTAGTTCTGTTCTAGTTCTGTTCTAGTTCTGTTCTAGTTCTGTTCTAGTTCTGTTCTAGTTCTGTTCTAGTTCTGTTCTAGTTCTAGTTATGTTCTAGTTCTGTTCTAGTTCTGTTCTAGTTCTGTTCTAGTTCTATTCTAGTTCTGTTCTAGTTCTGTTCTAGTTCTGTTCTAGTTATGTTCTAGTTCTGTTCTAGTTCTGTTCTAGTTCTGTTCTAGTTCTATTCTAGTTCTGTTCTAGTTATTTTCTAGTTCTTTTCTGTATGTTGTGCTGTAAGTGAAGGAATTCCATTTGGAAATTTTTAGCAGTTAAAAGTACCAGTTTGGAAATAAAACTACATTTTGTTACAATTATCTTTCATTAGGCCTCCCTTAAGCCCAACAATATATTAGTATGAGACCATGTTGGTATGTGTGTTAAGATTGGTATGTCTGGCTCTGTCTGTCATAATGTTTTCATCTACATCAACATTGTTATTATTGGTTATGAGAGGGTGGCTATTTGGTTCGCCAGCACCCGTAAAAGGAATCATTTTCATGTTTCATTTTTATTTCTGTTTTTTTTTTTTTGTGTTTTTACATTTTGTGAATTTTTGTTACTCTATAGACCCACTGACTGACAATTACTAACAGAAAATTGTACCATAAGCGGTGATTAAAATTTATGGGTTCCCTTGTTTGAATGAGGATATTACAAACACATACAAGTTCACAATCATACAGGCCATCACACATGTATAACAGACACTTGTACATTTGTTATAAGTAGAAATCCATATGAATGATTTAATGTTGTATAAATTTAAGTGGCTGTTTCCCTTACTAAAAAAAAGGATAATCTCACTTGTTTAATTTTTGTTGTGGCTAACACGGTTACAGAAGTTTAAACGTATTTGAATTATTGGGGTATGTGAAAAATGTTTAAGGATTTTATGGTGTTTTTATGGTTATAAAGTATAATCAGGCATGATTCCCATTTTCTTTTTTTCTTTTGTTTGTACTCTAAAATTTTCTATATGATTTCCTAGTATTGTAGTGTTTTATTTGGGCTAGGACTTTTAATGGAATTACATATACAAAAGAAGAGCCACAATTTTTTTTTTAGCGACAGCCTAAAAGTATGCTTTGTTAGTATTTTTTATTGTGAGTTTAAATTAGAGCGTAGTTTTTGTATAAAAATAGGAAATCATTTTAGTTAAATGACTCAAGGGATTAAACATTAAAATGCCATAAATTCATTGAACCGAAAAAAAGTTTTGCATAAAACAAATAAAATTTTTTAATTAATAATTTTATAAAACAACAAATATTAAGGATTTTTCACATGAAAGATTAAGATTAAAGAGATTAGTTTAATTTGAATTTTAATAAATTTTTATATAAAGCAATAAAATCGGTTAAATACATAAATTATAAAGGGTAATTAGGGTATTAATTAGAAAAACATAAACATATTTGGCAGTTATTTAGTTTTGGCAAAATTAAAGCATATTTTTAGGCAGAACAAAAATAAATTACTGAAGACTATATTTAGGCTTATAAATCAATTTCAATTATAAAAGTTAATAAGAAATACTAATTAAACTATTATTAGTCATACAAATATTATCTTTTCCACAAAATTAGACCCATTGACAGCCCCAGTTTAATACACTTCTATCCAACGCCTTGCTAAAACAAAACCTTCCTATGAAAAAGGTTAAACAGTCATGAAAACGTAAACTCACCACGTAAGAGACAATACAACCGTCTGGCAGTACAAACTTAGCGAAAAAATATTGTTTTCTATTAAATATTTAATGAACCATAAGTGCTTTTTTATTACCATATTATTTTGGTTCATTTTAACTTTTTTTTCTTTTCGTTGATATTTGTCTTCTCTATTTTTATAACATCAAAATTTATGAATACAAAGCAAATCTATTTTCAACTAAATGAACAAAATAAATAAAATTTCTATTTATATTTTGTTAAAATTTTTGCAAAAAAAATCAAGGTATATGTTTAAACATAAGTAAATATTAATGTTAATAAAAGCTGTAATAGTAATAGTAATAGTAAGTGGGCGCTTTCTATTTTAACAATAATTTTGTAGTTCAGTTCTTGTTCGGTTATAGTTCTGTTCCAGTTCTGTTCTAGTTCTGTTCCAGTTCTGTTCTAGTTCTGTTCTAGTTCTGTTCTAGTTCTGTTCTAGTTCTGTTCTAGTTCTGTTCTAGTTCTGT
>NW_025807230.1:0-1998 GCF_022045245.1 Lucilia cuprina
AACTAGAACTGAACTAGAACTGAACTAGAACTGAGCTAGAACTGAACTAGAACTGAACTAGAACTGAACTAGAACTGAGCTAGAACTGAACTAGAACTGAACTAGAACCGAACTAGAACTGAACTAAAACTAAACTAGAACTTAACTAAAATTGAACTTGAACTGAACTAGATCAGAACTAAAGATAAATTAGAAGTGAACAAGAATTGAATAATTACCGAATTATAATGGTATAAAAAATTTAATTTCCAGCTCTGGATTTTAAATTGTGTTCTACATTCCAAGTAGATATTTATACTAACTCCTATGAATATGTATGAATTCATAAGTATATGAGCTTTTTCAACGTCATCACATTGCCACACCATGTCATGCCACATACACCAAACCGAACAAAGTCAGCTTACCCAACGGTAAGTTTCGCCGTCAGTAATTTACGTTAGTCTGACAATCAGACCAGTGATGTTCAACCAGTTAGTAAAGTAAACCAACATACTAACCGAAATACCACTCTATCACTTTGTTTATGATGCGTATATACGGTTTTTATTATTTTTTTCCCGTTTACACATTTTCAAACAACTTCCGGCTAAAAATAAAACATTTTTACTAGGTGCGTTTCTGCCATTTTTGTTTTGCTTGATTTCCAAGTAACAGTAATAATATACGACAGACAAGCAAAATATGAACAATATGTGGATAAAATGGATTTTCAGTATCAGTAGTGTTTTTATATTCCTTGCGAAATTAACCTTTTTAACGAAGATAAAATGCTTTTATGGCTTTAGGCATATGTATGAAGTATAATAAATTTCTATCATTTTTGTTTTAAATTTAAAAACAAATTGGTTTCATCTTATGAATCTTTTAAGGATGTGTAAAAGTAAATTTTAAATAATACTTATGATCTAATAAAATATTTTGTATTAATAAGGACGTTAATGCAAAAAAGACCCCATCGGCTATGTGAGGTTTAACGGAACATGCACTTCATTATGTGGCCTTTTTTTAGCCTAAAAATATTTTTTGCATTTTCAGCACTTCCTACAGCAAATACAAATACATTTGCAAAATGCACTGAGCTCTATTTATTTTAGTATTTCACCATTCAGGATACAAGAATACATACACATAATAACTCCTAGTTGTAAAACAAAAAAAATATCAGTCCCACCTCGCCTTGTGGCAATAGTGTAAAATTGAAAAATTGCAATAAAACAGAAAGAAAAACAACAATAACAACAACAACAACTATTAAAACTTTCAGGAAAAATAAAACATATACTAAAAAGATAAACATAATTTTTTACAAGCAATTTCATATTGTTGTTTTTCTTTCTTTATTTGCATATAAGCGGAAAATGGCACATATACTACACACATATGTACATGGAGCACAACACTTATTTACGGCATAAATGTTGTAGCACCTGTTTAGCCTGAAACTTATGCTTTAATATTTACGGTTTATCATCATCACTTGCATTGGCAATACCTCCATCGTCATAACCGCTATCACCACCCACACAGCCACAATTTTAACCAAAATTTTTCTCTCATCATTTTTGATGGCATTTGGAGGTAATGGAAATTGAATAAAATTCATTAAATATTCTATTATAGTATTTTTGTTGCTGAGTTTTGCTTTTGTTGGGCGGCTAGTGTTAAAACGTAAACAAATTTTGCTTAAAAGGATAAAAATATATTCCATGAAATTGTTAATATTTATTGAATTTTTGTGAAATATTTGTGAATAATTTAGCTGTTTTATGTGCTTTTTGTTTAAATAGTAAAAAATAAAAATAGTAAAATAAGTTTTAAATAATTTTGAGAAATACTTTTCAATAAAAAATAATACTTCGGTACTAGTTAAGTTTTAGTTTAGTTTTGGTTCAGTTCTAGTTTAGTTCTAGTTCAGTTCTAGTTCAGTTCTAGTTCAGTTCTAGTTCAGTTCTTGTTCAGTTCTAGTTCAGTTCTAGTTCAGTTCTAGTTCAGTTC
>NW_025807231.1:0-1098 GCF_022045245.1 Lucilia cuprina
ACTAGAACTGAACTAGAACTGAACTAGAACTGAACTAGAACTGAACTAGAACTGAACTAGAACAGAACTAGAACTGAACTAGAACTGAACTAGAACTGAACTAGAATTAAACTAGAGCTCATCTAGTTTGCCTATCGAAAAAAGTTTTGTTTGGACACTAAACCGACAAAAACCGAAAACTTGTCTTAAGAGCAAAATAAATCTAATCCTCTTATGCTTTTGTATCCTGACGTAAATTAAATACATAAAAAATATTTTATTAAATTAAAATATTCCATATTATGCACTAACAATAATATATTGCTAAAAAATTTATATATTGATTTTTTAATACACAGATGTTCGCAGCACAGCATCGGTGTATAACTAGTATACATTGTTTAATTTTTAATTAATAATTTTAACAATACAATTTTTATTAATTATATTACCTTTTTTATTCTTATTACTGCAAATGTGTTGTGCTTTTGTTATTATGTCTACTCTGCAGCAAAAAAAAGACAACAATGAAAACTACAATCAATTTCATTGTTAGCTTATTATAATGACTTTGTTGTTGTTGCCCCAATATACCAGGACATAAATCAATTCTACCACCCATACCCACTGGTACCTGAATATATTTTAAACCACAAGAACTAGATAGCTGTTCTCGTTGTTTTATTATTATTGTATTTAGTACTAAAAGTGGAAAAAAATGCAGGAAAAATCAATATTTAAAATAGGAATTTATTTTTACCCTTTAAAAACATGGTGCAAACAAAAGATACCACCATCCCCTCTCAATAACCATTAATATGTGAAAATTTCTATGAATAAATACCCGTATGGTAAGGTCTGCTCTTATTTGGTACTACACACATAAACAAATCTACTTAGATTAACTCATTTAGTCTGTGTGTTTGCAGACATTAATATTAAACAAATGATAGGGTTATATTCGGCTATACTGAGTCTATAAGTTCTAGTTCAGTTCATGTTTAGTTCTAATTCAGTTCTAGTTAGTTCTAGTTCAGTTCTAGTTCAGTTCTAGTTCAGTTCTAGTTCAGTTCTAGTTCAGTTCTAGTTCAGTTCTAGTTCAGTTCTAGTTCAGTTCTA
>NW_025807232.1:0-1189 GCF_022045245.1 Lucilia cuprina
ATGTTCTAGTCTATAGTCTAGTCTATAGTCTAGTCTATAGTCTAGTCTATAGTCTAGTTTATAGTCTAGTCTTTATCTAGTCTTTATCTAGTCTTTATCTAGTCTATAGGCTAGTCTATTGTCTAGTCTAGAACATGCCCTCATTAATCCATAATTCTTAAACTTTTTAAATATATTTAAAAAAAATATTATTTTTCCATATTAAAAATATCTTACGATGAGAATTGTTTTAAAACTGTGACATTTACGGTAAAATGAAATAAATTAATTGCATTGGCCAAAAAACAAAATGAAAACATTTTCAGTTAAAACGAATATGCTTATTTCCTTATTTCCACACTTTTTTCATCTAGAAAGTGTAACAATGTCAAAAAATATGTAAGCAATGGACAAATAAAAGTGACTGTCACCACTTAGCAAGGACAACCACATTGAAACGATGTACATGATGTCTGGTGAGAAGTTTGTTTTTCTTCGTTGCAAGTAATGTAAGGAAGAAAAGTAATAAGAAAAATGAACAGAAAGTGTAAAATATATATGTATTACATAGCAACTGTACGACACTGTTGGTTGAAACTTTATATGCCCAATTATCATCGTCGTGGGTACCAAGGCGTCATTATCGTTTTATTTGCAATTTAATTATTATCAACTGAGTGTAGGTGAAGTATACTTCATAGTCATGGAATATTTTTATATAATTTAAATTGATTTTTTGCAAAATAGCTTTAATATGAATGAATTTATTTCTATTAAGATAATGTTGTAAAATGTATGGGTACGTTCTCTTAAAGATTTTTCATTCGTTTACACGTATGTAGGTACATGTATTATATTGTTGCTTGTAAGGAAATGTTTAAATTGATTAATTGCTTTCGATTTACAACAAGAACACACAATTTTCCTTTGAAATATTAAGAAAGATTTTAATTAGAGCAGAGTCATAGTCTAGTCATACTATAGTCATAGTCTAGTCATAGTTTAGTCATAGTCTAGACATAGTCTAGACATAGTCTAGACATAGTCTAGACATAGTATAGACATAGTCTAGTCATAGTCTAGTCATAGTCTAGTCATAGTTTAGTCATAGTCTAGTCATAGTCTAGTCATAGTCTAGTCATAGTCTACTCATAGTCTAGTCATAGTCTAGTCATAGTCTAGTCATAGTCTAGTCATAGTCTAGTCATAG
>NW_025807233.1:0-1610 GCF_022045245.1 Lucilia cuprina
ACTATAGACTATTCTATAGTCCAGACTATAGACTATTCTATAGTCGAGACTATAGACTATTCTATAGTCCAGACTATAGACTATTCTATAGTCCAGACTATAGACTATTCTATAGTCCACTTTAGACTTTAGACGATTCTTTAGTCCAGATTATAGACTATTCTATAGTCCAGACTATAGCCTATTCTATACTCCAGACTATAGTCTATTCTATAGTCCAGACTATAGACTATTCTATAGCCCAGACTATAGACTAGACTATAGACTAGACTATATACTAGACTATATACTAGACTATAGACTAGACTATAGACAAGACTATAGACTAGACTATAGACTATACTATAGACTAGACTATAGTCCAGACTATAGACTATTCTATAGTCCAGACTATAGACTATTCTATAGTCCAGACTATAGACTATTCTATAGTCCAGACTATAGACTATTCTATAGTCCAGACTATAGACTCTTCTATAGTCCAGACTATAGACTTTCCTCTACTTGCCTGGCAACTCTATAAACCGTTTTGTTTTCACTCCAACTTGCACAACCCTCCAAAAGCACACACACACACACTCAGTATTACCAAATTCATCGTTAAACTAATAAAAGAAGAAACGAAAATCAAAACAAAAAATCATGAATTACTCGTCGCGTGATACTGCTTCTTCTTTCTATTTACTTCTTCTACCACCAAGAACCACAAGAGTACAAACAATACCTGCTGGATAATATTTTTTTGTTGTTTCTGTTTGCACAGTATGTGTCTAAATGAGAGAAAAAATAAACTGTTTCAAATCAAGTTTGAATAATTTTTCAATATTTTATTGTTTGGTTTAAAATAAATATAAATGTACGCGTAACCTTAAATAATAGTATTTTTCCAATATGAATTATTTTGTTTATACAATTCCAATTTAAATACTAATAATTCTAATAAGTGTGTAATTAAAAAAAAATAGGAAAGAAATTGGGTGGTTTTTTGTTATTGTTTACTTTAACCTAAAAATAAAAAAAAGGGGTGAAAGAAAAATTATTTTCAACACACAAACACTTGCGTTTTGAGTACATGAATATTTGGAGAATGTAGAAGAATTAAAAGAAAAACTATAGAAATAGTTTAAATTAAACAAAAATAATTGTTTAATTTGTTTGTATAAACAAATAAAATAGGGAAAGAATAATAAATATTAATTTTTGGAAAAAGTGCTCAAAAACATTAAATTAAGTTTAAAATGAAATTTTCTTCAGAACAAGTTTAGTTCTAGTTCTGTTCTAGTTCTGTTCTAGTTCTGTTTTAGTTCTGTTCTAGTTCTAGTTCTATTCTAGTTCTGTTCTAGTTCTGTTCTAGTTCTGTTCTAGTTCTGTTCTAGTTCTGTTCTAGTTCTGTTCTAGTTCTCTTCTAGTTCTCTTCTAGTTCTGTTTTAGTTCTGTTCTAGACTATATTATACTAGACTATAGACTACACTATAGACTAGACTATATACTAGACTATAGAGTAAACTATAGACTAGACTATAGACTAGACTATAGACTAGACTATAGACTAGACTATAGACTAGACTATAAACTAGACTATAGACTAGACTATAGACTAGACTATAGAC
>NW_025807234.1:0-1866 GCF_022045245.1 Lucilia cuprina
CAAAAAAAAATTTTGTTGTTTCATTCGGAGAAATACAAAAAATTATACTTTGTACAAAAATATGAAATAAGTTCCAATAAATTGGGATTAATTTCATATGAAATAAGTTCCTATCTGTATGGAAAATGTTTTGGGTGTTATTTCATATTACCCGTTGGGAGTTATTTCACTGTACCTAGACTATATACTAGACTACAGACTTGACCATAGACTATACTACAGACTACACTATAGAATATAGGCTAGACTATAGACTAGACAATAGACTAAACTATAGACTAGACCATAGACCAAACTCTATACTATAGACTAGACTACAGACTGGAGTATAGACTTGACTATAGACTAGACTGTAGACAAGACTATAGACTAGACTATATACTAGACTACAGACCGTAGACTAGACTACAGACCATATACTAGACCATAGACTAGACTACAGACTAGACTATAGACTAGACTACACTATAGACTGAACTATAGACTAGACTATCGACTGGACTATAGACTAGACTACACTATAGACTGCACTATAGACTAGACTATAGAGAGAACTAGACTATATACTGGACTGACTATATGACTGTACACTAGAATGGAATATTTTAATTTATTTAATTAATTTTATTACTTTTTTATTTTTTTTAATTATTTTAAATTATTCTTTTGGCTGATCGCATTGTTGGCCCTCTAGTGCTGCAGCCTGTGCAGTAAGCACCCGTTCGGGCTCGGCTTCTGGAATCCGTTCGGGCTGTGGAGACTCACTTTTTGAGCCTGCAGCCGGCAGAGTTTGGAATGGCATGTAGGGATACCAGCCATAACCGAATGATGTTAAAAATGCCGATGATGCATTTGCCGAGGGCATTGTCATTGGCCAAATCGGCATCATCTTTATCATCGGCGTAGTTGCGTTTGATGAACCCGCCAAGTTTTCAAGAGAAGTCAACTCTCCTACAGATAAAAGCAAAAATTTTTTTATTTTCAGTTAATAGACGAGACTATAGACTAGACTATTGGATAGAATATATGTTAAAGTACATAATATGCTGGATGTACTTACGGTTTCGGTATGGCGTCTACGGTTCCGATATAAATTCCTACCCGCATTTTCAACCCTTGCTCTCCGGGGAGGTCTCGGTGTCTCCTCCAAATTCAGGAGTTGTCGGAGCAATCTCTAAAAAAGAAAAAGAGTTAATATATTTGAATAAAATAAAAATACATAAAAACACTTACAAGAGTTTCGGCGTCCTTACTGGTTGACATCTTTAGAGTAAAACAATCAATCACTTCATTATAAAAACATTTTTTAAAAAAACAACAGGATGTTCTATGTTTTAACAGCGGAGAGAGCAAAACTTTAATTATCTTAGTAGTTAATTTTCCATTTTGTTGAATATTCAACAGTGTAAAAAAAACACCAAAACTACAAAGAGAATTAAAATATTTCCGTTAGAAAAGCAGTCTGTCTTTTGTAGGCTTCAAATGTATGAGACGAAAACGCAACATATTTTGTAGCGCTGTTGCTTATTGGATTTTTTTAACAATTTAAAAAAAAATTTCTTCTCTACATTTTCCAAAAATTAAAAAAAATTATATATATGTAACCTAACAAACATAATCTATCGTATGAAAACTAGACTATAGACTAGACTACAGACTAGACTATAGGCTAGACTAAAGACTAGATTAAAGACTAGACTAAAAAATAGACTAGCCTACAGACTAGAATATAGGCTAGAATACAGACGAGACTATAGTCTAGACAATAGACTAAACTATAGACTAGACTATAGGCTAGACTATAAACTAAACACTAGACTAGACTTTAGACAAGGCTATAGACTAAACTAAAGACTAGACTATAGA
>NW_025807235.1:0-1454 GCF_022045245.1 Lucilia cuprina
TGTTTTAAGTAATTTTTTTGTGTTGCTTGACAGTTTTTCTTTTTTATTTTTCCTCTTTTACAATACATTAAAATGACAATAAGTTAAGAAAAAATGTTAAAACAACAAAAAAAATTTTAATATGCTTTGTTATTGAGGTTAATATTTGTTTTA
Source organism: Lucilia cuprina (assembly GCF_022045245.1). Lineage (NCBI taxonomy): Eukaryota > Metazoa > Arthropoda > Insecta > Diptera > Calliphoridae > Lucilia > Lucilia cuprina. Next base: position 154 of record NW_025807235.1, read on the forward strand.
AATATAGCAACGTATGTATGTGTAGATAAAGTTGACTTCTTGTCTTGAAAAATCTAGAAAGAGGCAAAAGTGTTGTAGCTAATGCTACAGTCACTCTTACATTTGTTCGTGCATTGCGTTAATTTCTTCTAGTAATTAAACACTTTCGCTCGTTAAGATTAAGAGTTTTAGATTAAAGTTTTGTTTATTTTTTAATATAGTTTATTTGTTTATTTATAAAATGCTTATGTGTCTGTCCGTCTGTCTGTCTGTCTTTCTGCATATTTGTTTATAAGACATCTGTCAGTGTCATACTTTGTTTTTGTTGTTGTTGTTTTTTTTATAGTTTTAATAGTGTTTTCTTAAAGTGAAAACCTGTTAAAATTATTTTCAAGATTTATTATCACAATTTTTATTATACATTTAGAGATTATCTAGATGTTGCTCGCAGTTACTGGTTTTAAATAATGTCATTAATTTTATATGGATATTAATGTTTTAATTTGTTTAAAGAAACATTTTGTTTTTTGTTAAATCAAGTGTTATAAATGTAATTTTAAAGATTTGTTTAAACAAGTTGTAGAAAAAATTTATAAAAAATGTAACTGAATTTTAATTGTTTTTATCTTGTAATTTCCTTCTATTTACATGTTTCCATTGGCTTTTAAAAGCCCTTTATATTAATACCAAATAAAAAATTCATTAATCAAATTTAATTCTATAACCATATCTTAACAGTTATAATTTTAAAAATCTTAATTAAAGCAATTAACAAAATTCTATTCTTAAACTATAGAAACGTTTAATCATTCAATTTCAATCATTAATTTTCCTGCTGCTGGTTTGGAATACAAAAATTTTAATCAATTTCCTATTGTTCACATTTTTCTTTAGAAAATATTTTCGTTTTATAATTTATTCAAACTCTATTAGTTATAAAATATATTAAAAAAGAAGTTTCTATATTTTTTCAATCTTAAAGTGAAAGTGTTAAAACAAAACAAAATGCCAAACGAAATAAAATTTATAAGTTCTCAGAGCCGATGATTTTGTTATTATCGTATCAATTTTCTCATGTTTTAAATTAATTTTATCTTAATGTGCTCTATTATATAGTCTAGTCTATAGTCTAGTCTAATGTCTAATATGTAGTCCAGTCTATAAACTAGTCTATAGCCTAGTCTAGTCTATAGTCTAGTATGTAATCTAGTCTTTAGTCTAGTCTATAGTCTAGTCTATAGTCTAGTCTATAGTCTAGTCTATAGTCTAGTCTATAGTCTAGTCTATAGTCTAGTCTATAGTCTATAGTCTATAGTCTAGTC
>NW_025807236.1:0-1948 GCF_022045245.1 Lucilia cuprina
TTCTAGTTCAGTTCTAGTTCAGTTCTAGTTCAGTTCTAGTTCAGTTCTAGTTCAGTTCTGGTTCAGTTCTAGTTCAGTTCTAGTTCAGTTCTAGTTCAGTTCTAGTTTGATTGTATGCATATGTAGAACCTCTGAACGTAACCAAAAATTGTCCTTCAGACCTGAATACAACTTTATTAAAGTAACTTAACACTCTACCAACAAATCACTACTAAGTATACAACTTTCAAATTGTGTCACATCATTTTAGTTTTATTGCATTAAATTTTATATTCCACAACTCTATTAAATCAAATTTTTATATATTCACATTAATATACCTTCATTCACAACAAAAACAACACAACACAACAAGAACAATACCGAAACAAAATAGCCACAACTTGTCAATTTTTGTCTACGTGTGCTGGCTGTTATTTTGAATGTGGTAATAAAAACTATATGCAAAAAAAAAAAAACTATATAGGCCCTAGGGAAAATTTACAGCAAAAACAAAATCAACTAAAACAAAACAAGTTAAATCGAACAAACTCCACCTTAGAAACAGTTGCAATACACAATAGGTGTCCATTTAAATTAGTTTTGGAAAACATCTCATAAATAACAAGAAACACAAAGGAACTACAAAAAAAATGCGAAATAAAAACCAAAACCCCAAGTTATTTTGGGCCGTCTGTTTCAGTTTTTTTTGTTTTTTTAACTGTGGGGGTTTTTATACACAACATTGTAGTAATAATTTTCTCATATATTAGACTGCAATAAAACAAAACAAAAAAAATCAAAGAATTATTCGCATGTTCTGTCATAAAATATATATAAATAATAGGTTAAGGGAAAAAGTAATTTCCTGAATTCCTTATTTCCTCTTACTGTACACATCCATTGTTAATGTATGAAATGTTTAACACATATGTTTTATGTAGGAATAAAGAAAAACATTTAAAAGTGAACAATTTCAGTACTAAAATTAACAGTTTCAATTTAACATTTGATTTAATTTTTTCACAACTCCAATGTTTTCCCCAACTAATTGCTTGTAACATAATATGTTTATATGTCTGAATAATGTGTGTCTATAAGCCTGCTGTTTTGGTTCGGCCAATTTTGACAACAACCAAAATTTATTTGCCCAACAAGTATTGCATTTTAAGTAAAAATCCAACACTCTTCTTCCTTGCTCTTATTGGATATTTGCTTAAACAATAGGGTGGCTTCAACAAAAATTAATAAATAAACTTTGAAAAAACTGTATTCCAGTTCTAGTTGAGTTCTTGTTCAGTTGTAGTTTAGTTCTAGTTTAGTTCTAGTTCAGTTCTAGCTCAGTTCTAGTTCAGTTCTAGTTCAGTTCTAGTTCAGTTCTAGTTCAGTTCTAGTTCAGTTCTAGTTCAGTTCTAGTTCAGTTCTAGTTCAGTTCTAGTTCAGTTCTAGTTCAGTTCTAGTTCAGTTCTAGTTCAGTTCTAGTTCAGTTCTAGTTCAGTTCTAGTTCAGTTCTAGTTCAGTTCTAGTTCAGTTCTAGTTCAGTTCTAGTTCAGTTCTAGTTCAGTTCTAGTTTAGTTCTAGTTCCGTTCTAGTTCCGTTCTAGTTCAGTTCTAGTTCAGTTCCAGTTCAGTTCTAATTCAGTTCAGTTCTAGTCCAGTTTTAGTTCACTTCTAGTTCAGTTCTAGTTAAGTTCTAGTTCAGTTCTAGTTCAGTTCTAGTTCAGTTCTAGTTCAGTTCTAGTTCTAGTTCAGTTCTACTTCAGTTCTAGTTCAGTTCTAGTTTAGTTCTAGTTCAGCTCTAGTTCTGTTCTAGTTCAGTTCTAGTTCATTTTTAGTTCAGTTTTAGTTCAGTTTTAGTTCACTTTTAGTTCAGTTCTAGTTCAGTTCTAGTTCAGTTCTAGTTCAGTTCTAGTTCAGTTCTAGTTCAGTTCTAGTTCAGTTCTAGTTCAGTTCTAGTTCAGTTCTAGTTC
>NW_025807237.1:0-1181 GCF_022045245.1 Lucilia cuprina
ACTTTAGACTAGACTTTAGACTAGACTTTAGACTAGACTTTAGACTAGACTTTAGACTAGACTTTAGACTAGACTTTAGACTAGAATTTAGATTAGACTTTAGACTAGACTATATACTTCACTGTGGACTAAACTATAGACTATACAATAGAGTAGAGAGTATAATGCAGACTTTAGACTAAACTTTAGACTAGACTTTATACTAGACTTTAGACTAGACTTTAGACTAGACTTTAGACTAGACTTTAGACTAGACTTTAGACTAGACTTTAGACTAGACTTTAGACTAGACTTTAGATTAGACTTTAGACTAGACTTTAGACTAGACTTTAGAATAGACTTTAGACTAGACTTTAGACTAGACTTTAGACTAGACTTTAGACTAGACTTTAGACTAGACTTTAGACTAGACTTTAGACTAGACTTTAGACTAGACTTTAGACTAGAATTTAGATTAGACTTTAGACTAGGATATATACTTCACTGTGGACTAAACTATAGACTATACAATAGAGTAGAGAGTATAATGCAGACTTTAGACTACACTATATTACAGACTATAGACAATATTCCAAACTAAATACTGACTATAGTCCAGACTATACTATGGTTCAGCATATATTTTTGGTTATAGTATGAACCGCACTACCTAATATTTGTGCATTGAACATAGTTTCAAATATTATTTCTAAAAAACAACAAATTTTATTCCTTAAATCTTGATATATTATATTGAAATCATATAATCTAACTCTAACACTAAATTCACACACACGAGAATCGTTCAACTTCCTTTTATATTTTCAATTTGAATTACAATTTTTGTATGTTATTTTTAATCAATATGTATATATGAATGTATCAATGAATATATGTATTAATGTATGTATGTAAAAATATATGTATGAAATCTATAACGTACACATGTATTTACATCTGTTCGTTATAGATTTCATTACTTATCGTTCTCAATTTGTTTAAATGAACGCATCATGATACAGCATTTACATCAACCATAACTATCTAAAAAACAAACATTTAAATACATTTCCCGGGAACACTTGTACTCTTTTGCATATAGACTATAGACTAGACTATAGACTAGACTATAGACTAGACTATAGACTAGACTATAGACTAGACTATAGACTAGACTATAGACTAGACTATAGACTAGACTA
>NW_025807238.1:0-3473 GCF_022045245.1 Lucilia cuprina
TTCAGTTCTAGTTCAGTTCTAGTTCAGTTCTAGTTCAGTTCTAGTTCAGTTCTAGTTCAGTTCTAGTTCAGTTCTAGTTCAGTTCTAGTTCAGTTCTAGTTCAAATTTGATCCTGTTTAGTTCTGGTACAAGATTTGTTTCTTCTTTTAGAGTCCTCGTATGTACTCGTGTATTCTCATATAAACATAAATTCCTGCTTAAGCTTATTTATGTATACAAAACATGATGTTTGTTTTATGAATATATGTATGAACATGTCCGAGCAGACACACATATATATTTGTATTAATATATATTTGTATTAATAAGTGTGTGTAGGTAAACGTATATTTTAAGTAAAAGTAAATGGACATGGAAAATATTCTATGCTAAATTTTGTTATTGATGTTTAAAAGCCTTTATATGTATTGGTTTTTATAACAACAAAAGCAACAAGAAAAGTAGCAGCAAAAACTACAAAATCAACTACTTTACTAGTACTTAATAGTTGCATGAGTATGTATAAGTATAGTTAATATTATGTACGTATGTATATGTAATAGTACCTTCGTACATTACATACATATTTATTATGTATATGTAAGTATAAGTGTATTGAAGTTAAATGCATATGAGTCTTTATGACTTTAATTTATTGCTCAAATAATGGTTAGTTGTAGTTGTTTAAACTTTTAGTGCATTTTAGAAAACAAAAATACAGACAAACACATCCTCTATGTATTACTCTTTTTTATTAACAAATTCAAACATTGGTTCTTACATCCATATGTAGTTATGTGACTGCATACAAGTGTGTATTTGTGTGTCTTTGACATATTCATTACTTGTTTGTCTTGTTGAAGATGTTTATAACAGCTTAGTCCATTTTTCTTGTTGTTGCACTGAGTAAATGTGTGCTTGCTTTTGAATTTCTAACTATTGGAAAAATACACAAAAAAATGTATATTTTATAAGTCAAGTTGCTAAATTAAGACAAGAAAGTCGTACCAAATACAACCACATTGACAAACATGTAACTTGTTTTAAGTGCTGTTCACTTGCTGTAATCAATAGTATGGTGTATAAATTTAGGTATATTTGAAAATATTAAAAATTATTAGCGAACATTTTAACATACTTTACATTGTAAAAAATTTGAAAACATCCGATAGTAAAACTTACAGGTTGTATGAGTAATATTTTTTAAACATTTTTCAAGACATATGTCATACTACCTGTTGTACTGTATGCTTAGTACTAAATTAGCACAGAGGACTACTAGTCGTATAAGTAACAAATATGAATATATTTTAATTTTCGTTATTAATTATAAAGATCTAGTTCAGTTCTAGTTTAATTCTAGTTCAGTTCTAGTACAGTTCTAGTTCAGTTCTAGTTCAGTTCTAGTTCAGTTCTAGTTCAGTTCTAGTTCAGTTCTAGTTCAGTTCTAGTTCAGTTCTAGTTCAGTTCTAGTTCAGTTCTAGTTCAGTTCTAGTTCAGTTCTAGTTCAGTTCTAGTTCAGTTCTAGTTCAGTTCTAGTTCAGTTCTAGTTCAGTTCTAGTTCAGTTCTAGTTCAGTTCTAGTTCAGTTCTAGTTCAGTTCTAGTTCAGTTCTAGTTCAGTTCTAGTTCAGTTCTAGTTCAGTTCTGGTTCAATTCTAATTCAGTTCTTATTTAGTTCTAGTGTGATTCTGCTTTAAGTATTTTCATTACTGTAAGTTAGGATGATAACATATCAACATACTACTTACTACAAACGATTTAAATCAATGAATTTTACAAACTATGGCTGTTTTACATGCAAGTGTTCTTCTGTATGTTAGTGTCAGTTTGCACATATTGTCATATACATATGCATGCTCAATCACATTAATTTTACATTTGTATGTTTAGGTGTGAGTGTATTTATTGTAAATCTATACAGAATATTGGTAATTAAATTAAATGAAAGCACTAACACCTTTTGACTTAAATAAACACTGGAACAAATACCAATTCATTAATCAAAGCTGTTTTTGTATATGTGTATAAACATTTGTATATAAGTTTATTCCTTTATATGTTTATTTATAAAATCTTTTTGCTCCAAAAGGTTTTAGACTCATACTTTGTTACTTTTTGTTTTTTATGTAAATTTACTGCTACGTGTGCATATATGAAAACTTTTGTTATTGTATGAGTGTGTGTGTGTGTTTCTGCCTGCTTGACTTTAATAGCCATTTTACTTCCGTTTATTGGCTTTGAGTGTTGTTTAAACACCGTGTCGTAAACAACAAAACAAACTTTAAATTTAATTAAAGTGTTTGAGTATTGTTGTTGTTAATTATTTTATTTTTATTATAAATTTTAACTCGTACGAAATTTGTTTAACAGCAAAAGTTATAAAGATTTTAATTTATGATATTGGTTTTTGGTTTATTTTGTTATAAGAGCAAATATTTGTTAATATAAATGAGGTCATGTTTAAGTTTTTTGTCCCATAAATTAATCAATAAATTAATGAGGTTTTATGAGTAGCAGTCAAAAACTGTTTTTTTTTTTTAACAAAACTAAATCAATTGTCATTTATTTTGTTTTAGGGTTATAAAGTTTATTACACTACAAATCCTAATCAACCAGAAGCCTCTTGGGATTCTCAAATGGTTGATAACAGTGAACTGACGACAATATCTGACTTAACACCCCATGCCATATACACGGTACGTGTACAGGCATATACCTCTATGGGTGCCGGTCCAATGTCCACGCCAGTACAAGTGAAAACTCAACAAGGTATGTAAAAATAGAACTTTATATAATTTTTTCTATAATTTAAAACTAACAAATAACAATATAAAATTCTTAATATTTATTGCACTTTTTATATAATCCCATTCTGCGACAGCCAGACACACAACAGAAAATCTAAAATCCGTTTTCATAAAATCAATATTTTACTTCAATAACAATTCATCTTTTTTCTATAGCCTTGACAATACAATTGTTTATCAATAACAAATACCACAACATAATAAATACCTATGACCTCGTCTTTGCATTACATGGGATATTACCGGCTTTAATGTCTGCTCATGTTCAGTTTTTCTTTACTTTAAACTTGACATCTTTAAGACATTTGTGATGTCAAAAAAGCTTAAGCGTTCGTACATATATATGTATATATGTATGTGTTATTAAGTCAGGCGTTAAATAGAAATATGTTAAAAGAAATGCGTTCAAGTCAAATGAAATAAAATGAAATATTGTTTCTTTTTCGAGGTAAGAAAAGCTTAAAATTAAAGAGGTTTGAGACAAAAAGTTTAAAGCATTTGGTACTTCTTTTAAAGTATTAATAAAATGTACTAACTAAAAGTACTAAATAACAAGGTATCTGTATTTACAGATGTAGTGTAATTAAATAAAATTTTAATGTAGATATCTATAGATAGATAGATAGATAGATAGATAGATAGATAGATAGATAGATAGATAGATAGATAGATAGATAGATAGATAG
>NW_025807239.1:0-1036 GCF_022045245.1 Lucilia cuprina
TAGCCAGTTATTGGCGATAAAGTCATTTTCTGAAGGGGACTTTATATGGGGGGTAGGGTCAATTATGGACCGATCCTTATAAAATTCTACGAAGAGATTTATGTCACCCTAAAACATGTTTGTGCCGAATTACACCGCTATTGATGCTTCTGTTAGTCAGTTGTGAACGATAAAGTCATTTTCTGAATGGTACTTTGTATGGGGGGTAGGGTCAATTATGGACCGATCCTTATGAAATTCTATGAAAGGATTTATGTCCCCATAAAACATGTTTGTGCCGAATTACAGCGCTATTGATGCTTTTGTTAGTCAGTTATTGGCGATAATGTAATTTTCTAAAGGAGGCCTTATATGGGGGCTAGGCGAAATCGTGGTCCGATATTGCCCATTTTCAATACCAGACAAACTGGATCAACTATAAGTACCTGTGCAAAATTTCAGCTCGCTAGCTACTTCCGTTTGGACTCTATCGTGTTTTCAACAGACAGACAGACGGACAGACGGACGGACATGGCTAGATCGTCTTAGAATCTAATAAGGACCCAGAATATATATACTTTTATGGGTCTTAGACGAATATTTCAATGTGTTACAAACGGAATGACAAAAAACAATATACCCCCATCTTTTTTGATGGTGGGTATAAAAATGGTGCATAAACGACTGTCCTAGCACGAAAACTGCCAAAGTTAATTGCAACCATATCGGAACCTCAGATTGCTGCGTTTATTAAACATAGAACAATAATTCTACCGATCTATCAAATTGAATAATTTCTAAAAATACACATTATAATACAAATGATATACCAAATTAAAGTGCAATCATAATGCTTTAAAATGATGCATAAATGACTATCATAGCGTGAAAACTGTCAAAGTTATTCACAACCATATCGGAACATCAAATTACCGCCTTTTTAAACCTAGGAAAATAATTCTACCGATCTATCCAATTGGCCATTTTCTAAAAATACATTATGCAATAAATTATGTACCAAAACAAATGGCAATTTTAATGCTTTAAAATGGTGCAT
>NW_025807240.1:0-1552 GCF_022045245.1 Lucilia cuprina
GTAATCTAACAAAACTTGTCTTATTTGAAACATAGGAAAACGGGCCAAGGGTTGGCCCCAACTTTAACTTTTTAGTGTTCCCTTCAAGGGACACTTTAACTTGTATGTATGATATTATTGTTTCATTGTATTAATTAATATCTATACATATTCACTTCACAGTTCGGAGGCTGAACTACCCTATTCTAGAGGCAATTTATTATTCATTTTTAAAACGAGTTTTAAATGGAGTCTTGTGCTGCTACTGTATTTAATATTTCATTTCCTATTCTTGGCGAAATGTCGTCGTTAAAATATATTTAGCATGTATTTAATGAAGGAAAAATCTCAGTTATAATTAATTTACAACAATAATAATGTAACACAATATAAATGAATATTGTTACAGAAACTACAATAACAACAACAGAAACAGAACAACTGCTAACAACACTAAATACAACAGCAACAAAACAGTAATAATAATAGTAATAATTATAATAACAGTTACAACTCACAGTATTATAGTTTTATCATGACATAGATACAGATACAAATACATCTAGATATACATTGTATTCCTGTTAACAAAAGTGAAAGAACCAACAGACTTATTTACACTCTAACTATGGTTTTATAACGTAGAAATAATAATAAATGTTAATAGAATACAATAAGACCGAAGGACCACCAACAGTCAGCCGTGTGTTTTTAGCAAACAATGCAACATTTATGTTTCATATAAAGGAAATAATTGGTTTTATTCATTGTTATTTGTTTGTTTTTAGTAATTTAGGCTAAAGAGTAACATTAACAGATAATTAAAATTAATTCCATTAATCACAAAATCTTGGGCAAGGTCTTGTTGCGTTAGCAGTAAATGAAATTTTGAGATAAAACTCAAATTGGTATTTGTAAAAACTAAGAAAGGGTATTAAGAATGCGCACTAAATTACATGTAATCATTCATATGTATTCAACGTATCTGAACGTTTTTGTTTATTAAATTTTTGATTATTTTCAAAAATATCAAAAAAAAAAAAAAAAAACAAAATATATCCATTAGATAATAATGGATGTCGAAGCAACCTTAAAATTACATATAAACATAATTTATTTATAGATGTAAAAACTTGAGGAATTTCATTTAGCAAACAGCCAGACAGACGTTTGCATCGACAATCTAATAGAAGTTGATGGATGTTTAACAACCATAATTTGAGTTTATTGTTCCTAAATAATAATGTCGACAAATTAAATGTTCTGTCTACTTAGAATACATATATGTATGTATATTTAGTAAGATATTCATACTCCCACAACCGCATTTAGCCCAGGAGCAAAATAAATACACAGAAAAAAACAACATATTCAATTTAAAATCTTTAAATCACGCACAAGTACTAGTTAATATGCATATTAGGGTGGCGGCGTAAATTGGCAACAAAGAATTATGTTATAAGTGCTGGCACATCACTTCACTACCTTTAGGATTAAATACTGGGTCATGTAATCTAAATAAACTGCTCTCACCTTGGTGTTATTGTAATTCGAGGGCAAATAAGTGCTACCA
>NW_025807241.1:0-6280 GCF_022045245.1 Lucilia cuprina
TTGCAATTAACTTTGGCAGTTTTCGTGCTAGGACAGTCGTTTATGCACCATTTTAAAGCATTAAAATTGGCATTTGTTTTGGTATATAATTTATTGCATAATATATTTCTAGAAACGGCTAATTGGATAGATCGGTAGAATTATTTTCACAGCTTTAAAAACGCGGTATTTCAAGGTTCCGATATGGCTGCAAATAACTTTGACAGTTTTCACGCTATGACAGTCATTTAGGCATCATTTTAAAGCATTATGATTGCACTTTAATATGGTATATCATTTGTAGCATAATGTGTGTTTTTACAAATTGGTCAATTTGATAGCTCGGTAGAATTATTGTTCTATGTTTAATAAACGCTGTAATCTGAGGTTAAGATATGGTTGCAATTAACTTTGGCAGTTTTCGTGCTAGGACAGTCGTTTATGCACCATTTTAAAGCATTAAAATTGCCATTTGTTTTGGTATATAATTTATTGCATAATGTATTTTTAAGAAAATGGCCAATTGTATAAATCGATAGAATTATTTTCCTAGGTTTAAAAAGGCGGTAATTTTAGGTTCCGATATGGTTGTGAATAACATTGACAGTTTTCACGCCATGACAGTCATTTATGCATTATTTTAAAGCATTATGATTACACTTTAATTTGGTATATCATTTGTGGTATAATGTGTTCGTCTAAAAAATGGTCAATTTTAAGGATCGGTAGAATTGTTGTTCTATGTTTAAAAACGCTGTGATTTGAGGTTCCCATATAGTTGCAAATAACATTGATAGTTTTTATGCCAGGACAATCGTTTATGCATCATTTTAAAGCATTACAGTTGCACTTTGTTTTGGTGTATAACTTGTGGCATAATGAGTTTTTATAAGAATAGGACAGATCGGCATATTTATTGGTACAGGTTTAGAAATGCGGTAATTTAAGGCTCCGATATGGTTGCAAATATCATTTATAGTTTTCATGTTATTGCAGTCGTTTATATATCTTTTTCTTGCATTATAGTTGCCATTTGTTTTTGTATATAATTTATTGCATAATATATTTTTAGAAAATGGCCAATTGGATAAATCGGTAGAATTATTTTCACAGCTTTAAAAACGCGGTAATTTGCGGTTCCGATATGGCTGCAAATAACATTGACAGTTTTCACGCTATGATAGTCATTTAGCCATCATTTTAAGGCATTATGATTGCACTTTAATGTGGTATATCATTTGTAGCATAATGTATGTTTTTACAAATTGGTCAACTAGATAGATCGGTAGAATTATTGTTCTTTGTATCAAATGCAGTAATCTGAGGTTCCGATATGGCTGCAATTAACTTTGGCAGTTTTCGTGCTAGGACAGTCGTTTATGCACCATTTTAAAGCATTAAAATTGCCATTTGTTTTGGTATATAATTTATTGCATAATGAATTTTTAGAAAATGGCCAATTGGATAGATCGGTAGTATTATTTTCCCAGGTTTAAAAAGGCGGTAATTTGAGGTTCCGATATGGTTGTGAATAACTTTGACAGTTTTCATGCTATTGCAGTCATTTATGCATCATTTTAATGCATTATGATTGCACTTTATATTTGGTATATCATTTGTGGCATAATGTGTTCTTCTAAAAAATGGTCAATTTGATGGATCGGTAGAATTGTTGTTCTATGTTTAAAAACGCTCTGATTTGAGGTTTCCATATGGTTGAAAATAACATTGACAGTTTTTATGCCAGGACAATCGTTTATACATCATTTTAAAGCATAACAGTTGCACTTTGTTTTGGTGTATAATTCGTGGCATAATGAGTTTTTACAAAAATAGGATAGATCGGTATATTTATTGGTACAGGTTTAGAAATGCTGTAATTTAAGGCTCCGATATGGTTGCAAATATTTTTTTTAGTTTTCATGTTATTGCAGTCGTTTATATATCTTTTTATTGCATTATAGTTGCCATTTGTTTTGGTATATAATTTATTGCAAAATATATTTTTAGAAAATGGCCACACAGCTTTAAAAACGCGGTAGTTTGAGGTTCCGATACGGCTGCAAATAACATTGACAGTTTTCACGCTATGACAGTCATTTATGAATCCTTTTTAAGCATTTTGATTGCACTTCAATATGGTATATCATTTGTAGCATAATGTGTATTTTTAGAAATTATTAAATTTGATAGATCGGTATAATTATTGTTCTATGTTTAATAAACGCAGTAATCTGAGGTTCCGATATGGTTGCAATTAACTTTGGCAGTTTTCGTGCTAGGAAGTCGTTTATGCACCATTTTAAAGCATTAAAATTGCCATTTGTTTTGGTATACAATTTATTGCATAATGTAGTTTTAGAAAATGCCCAATTGGATAGATCGGTAGAATTATTTTCCCAGGTTTAAAAAGGTTGTAATTTGAGGTTCCGATATGGTTGTAAATAACTTTGACAGTTTCCATGCATGACACTCATATTATGGTCAGAGTTCACATCAGTGAACAATTGAACGTTACCATCCCTGAAGTCCAATAGCACCCACACCAAACTGCAGCCAACTTCATTTTTATACGAACGTCAGCTGCAGTTTTTGCCTTTTTACTTAATTCTAATCAACCTGGCTTACTACCAACAAGTGTGTGCGCTTTACAAAACAAGGTTTATTTCTGTCCTTAAAAAATCTAAACTTATAACTGAAGGTTAATAAATAAGGGATTTATTTAAAATTAGTGTTAAAACCTTAAAGCTAATTAAAACCTATAAAATCCTTAAATCTAAAAACATTTAAAACTTAGATTTAAAATCTAATAAACTAAGAAATAAAAAACAGTATGTTCAACCCCTATAACAAGTGTATGTGAAAAATTAAAAACCCACCCTTAAAAAAATAAAAATTAAAAATTATAAATTAAACAATTAAACTACCAAACAAACAAAAAGCTTAAAACAAATAAATTGTGTATAGTAAACAACAAAGGTCACAAAGTAGAAAACTAAATATTTGTTACAGAAGACAACAAAAAAGTTTCAACAAATAAAACTGAAACAAATTTTAAATAAACAGAAAACACAACAAATTAAAATTCACAACATAAAAACAGTGAAAAGATAAAAAATACATTACAAATAAAAACAAATATATTTAACAAAAACCATACATCAAAACAAAGTACATACAGTGAAACACAAATATTGTTTTAATTTAACACTACACTCATACCCAAATATTCCCTTCAAATCTATAAAAAAATTGTTACTTAAAAAAATGTTAACAACATAAATTATTTAAATATTTAACAAATTACAAAGTTAAAAATACACCAATTTATTAAAACAAGAATAAATAACAATTACACATAATTAAAATAAATTAAATTTATAAATTTACACACACTGTATTTTTAAAGAACAATACCCAAAAATAAACAAGAAATAAAACACAGACGAAACATATACACACGCTTAAACATACATACCAGACCCAGCTTTAAGTTTACAACAGCAACACTACACACAAGATCAACACACATCACAGCGGGAAGAAGGTGTAAAGAAGAATAGACAACACAAGAGATTTTTTTTTTGGTTTTTCTCTTGTGAAAGTTTGTACCCTACCCCCAGCAAACTAGGTAAGTGTATTTTTTACATCTTACTAAATATTTTTTAAATTTCCATTTTTTGTAATAAATTAGCATTATTTAGCAGGCAATACTATATAAAAATATTTTACACTTATAAAACAAGCAAAAAACAAGCGGCGAAGCCAAAGAAATCGTTGACAACGCACCCTAAACTAATGATGGCTTTCTGATTGCGACCCAACTCATCTCTCAATTCGAAAATAGACGAATGCAAATCAATGCGCAATTAAAACCACTTTTTAATTTACCCACAGTAAGCACCATGTGCGGTGCTTCTATAAGAAAGCTTCAGAGAAAGATTAATTGTTGTATTGCTAATTTAAATTCATTAGAAATTGATATGGATAATTGGGATCCTATCTTTGTATATCTTTGCTTATCAAAATTACCCAAAGAAACCCGAAGAGAGTTTGAAAAAACTCTCAATGATAGCGCTGAAATGCCGGCATGGACGAAAATGAACAAAAATTCTCTAACCCAAATCATATCCCTAATTCAAATACCCAAAAGAATGCAAATGCCCAAAATACTCAAAAGAAACCAAATACCCAAAACACCCAAACTAAACTCTATGGGTCCATTTGCAAACTTTGTGAAAAGAATCACACCCTAAGAGAATGTTCTTCATTTAATTCTTTAGGATTAAACCAAAGAATTGAATTTGTAAATGAGAATGGAATTTGTTACAATTGTTTAGCTACTGGACATGTCATAAAAGATTGTTATAGCGCATTTAAGTGTAGATATTGCGGCGGTAAACATAATTCACTTTTACACAAGCCGAACTCTAACCCTAACCCACAAGTTGAAAATACTCAGGCGTCAACATCACACAATGCAGTACAGTCTTTCTCAACCCACACCCAATCAAGCAAACAAATACCTATAGATGACAGAACGAAGTTATTAGGAACTGCAGTTCTGAATGTTGATGTTTAAGGTGAATTATTTCCAGCTAGAGCGCTTATTGAACCAGCTTCAGACTTCTCGTTTATCACAGACAAACTGAGAAGGAAGCTAAAATTACCCACTACACCCAGAGTTGCTGAAATTTCAGGATTAAACGAAATAGTTTCCGCTCGTTCAAATAAACTGTGTCAAGTTTTATTGCGCTCAAACACCCAAAACGATTTTAAATTGAATATCCAAGCTATTGTTGTAAAAACATTAACCAAAAACTTACCCACCCAAAACTTAAACCCCACCCTAATACAAGACTTGGAAAATATTCAATTAGCTGACCAAAGGTTCTATAAAAGCCGACCTATCGACTTTATTATTGGCAGCGATTTTTACCCACAGATTCTAAAATCTGGAGTCAGAAAAGACTTACTTAATACCCTTATAGCTCAGGAAACTGAGTTTGGCTGGATTTTAACAGGACCCGTTCAGAATTCGCAAAATACCCAACCCTTAGTTTCTTACTTCAGTTCAGTCACGCTTGATAAAGTTTTGACCAAGTTCTGGGAAAGTTTTGACCCAAAGTTTCAGAAGAAAGTTCTTTATGTGAAAAAACTTTCAAGACCACTACCCTGCGATTACCAAATGGCCGTTATCAGGTAAATTTACCATTTATATACCCTCCTGTTGAGTTAGGAAACTCTAGACACGTTGCTATGGCTCAATTTCTACGTAACGAGAAAAGTTTAATGAAAAAGCCAGAGCTTAAAATGGAATATGATAACGTGCTACAAGAGTATATCGATTTAGGTCATATGAAACCAATTAAATATAACCCAAACACTCCTTCAAACACCCATTATTATTTACCCCATCACGCTGTTGTTAAACTTGATCGTGTTACGACAAAAGTTCGAGTTGTATTTAATGCATCTAGCAAAACCTCGAACAGCAACAGTCTTAATGATACCCTACACACTGGTCCTACCCTACAACAAGATTTAGTTGTACTTATCTTAAAATGGCGCTTTTACAAGATAGTTTATAATGCCGACATTACAAAAATGTACCGGCAAATTATGCTTAACCCTACCCACACACCCTTCCAACGGATATTATTCCGTAAAAGCGTCAACGAACCCATTCAAGATTATGAACTGCAAACAGTTACATTTGGTGTTAACTGTGCACCTTATTTGGCTATTAGAACCCTACACAAATTAGCCGATGATATTCAAAATACCCACCCTATAGCTTCGCAAAAATTGCGAAACAACATGTATGTTGATGATGTCTTAGCCGGAGGTTATACAATTGAAGAAGCTCAAAAAGCTCAAACCCAATTGATCTCGGCTCTAGACTCTGCTGGTTTTCCTTTAAGAAAGTGGATTTCCAATACAAATGAATTATTACACAAATTACCTGAAGAACATCTACTCGATGTTGATTTACTTACCCTACCCGAATCAAATAATGCTAAAACGTTAGGAATCCGATGGAATGCTAAAGAAGATACGTTTTTCTTTAATGTACCCTTAATTGAAAGAAAATCAGCATACATAAAGCGAACTGTGTTATCAGACATTGCTCGTCTTTTTGACCCAGCTGGTTGGTTAGCGCCAATTGTTATATCTGCCAAGATTATTATGAAGCAAATTTGGCAAGATAATACAGCTTGGGATGAATGTCTTAACCCACTCACCCTTATAAAATGGCAAAAGTTTTTGCAGTTCTACGATAATATTAATAGAATTCGTA
>NW_025807242.1:0-2396 GCF_022045245.1 Lucilia cuprina
ATACCAAAACAAATGGCAATTTTAATGCTTTAAAATGGTGCATAAACGACTGTCCTAGCACGAAAACTGCCAAAGTTAATTGCAACCATATCCGAACCTCAGATTACTGCGTTTATTAAACATAGAACAACAATTCTACCAATCCTTCAAATTTACCATTTTTTAGAAGAACACATTATGCCACAAATGATATACCAATTGAAGTGCAATCATAATGCTTTAAAATAATGCATAAATGACTGTCATAGCATGAAAACTGACAAAGTTATTCACAACCATATCGGAACATCAAATTACCGCCTTTTTAAACCTGGGAAAATAATTCTACCGATCTATCCAACTGGCCATTTTCTAAAAATACATTATGCAGTAAATTATATACCAAAACAAATGGCAATTTTAATGCTTTAAAATGGTGCATAAACGACTGTCCTAGCACGAAAACTGGCAATGTTATTTGCAGCCATATCGGAACCTTCAAATACCGCGTTTTTAAAGCTGTGAAAATAATTATACCGATCTATCCAATTGGCCATTTTCTAAAAATACATTATGCAGTAATTTATATACCAAAACAAGTGGCAATTTTAATGCTTTAAAATCTATCTACCGATCTATCCAATTGGTCATTTTCTAAAAATACATTATGCAATAAATTATATTTTAAAACAAACGGCAATTTTAATGCTTTAAAATGGTGCATAAACGACTGTCCTAGCACGAAAACTGCCAAAGTTAATTGCAACCATAGCGGAACCTCAGATTACTGCGTTTGTTAAACATAGAACAATAATTCTACCGATCTATCAAATTGACCAATTTCTAAAAATACACATTATGCTACAAATGATATACCATATTGAAGTGCAATCATAATGCTTTAAAATTATTCATAAATGACTGTCATAGCGTGAAAACTGTCAATGTTATTTGTAGTCATATCGGAGCCTTTAAATACCGCGTTTTTAAAGCTGTGAAAATAATTCTACCGATCTATCCAATTAGCCATTTTCTAAAAATATATTATGCAACAAATTATATACCAAAACAAATGGCAATTAAAATGCAATAAAAAGATATATAAACCACTGCTATAACATGAAAACTATAAATGATATTTGCAACCATATCGGAGCCTTAAATTACCGCATTTCCAAACCTGTACCAATAAATATACCGATCTATCCAATTTTTGTAAAAATTCATTATGCCACAAATTGTACACCAAAACAAAGTGCAACTGTAATGCTTTAAAATGATGCATAAACGATTGTCCTGGCATGAAAACTGTCAAAGTTATTTGCAACCATATCGGAACCTCAAATCACAGTGTTTTTAACATAGAACAACAATTCTACCGATCCTTCAAATTGACAATTTTTTAGACGAACACATTATGCTACAAATGATTTACCATATTAAAGTGCAATCATAATGCTTTAAAATGATGCCTAAATGATTATGCCACAAATTGTACACCAAAACAAAGTGCAACTGTAATGCTTTAATATGATGCATAAACGATTGTCCTGGCATGAAAACTGTCAAAGTTATTCACAACCATATCGGAACATCAAATTACCGCCTTTTTAAACCTGGGAAAATAATTCTACCGATCTATCCAACTGGACATTTTCTAAAAATACATTATGCAGTAAATTATATACCAAAACAAATGGCAATTTTAATGCTTTAAAATGGTGCATAAACGACTGTCCTAGCAGGAAAACTGCCAATGTTATTTGCAGCCATATCGGAACCTTAAAATACCGCGTTTTTAAAGCTGTGAAAATAATTATACCGATCTATCCGATTGGCCATTTTCTAAAAATACATTATGCAGTAATTTATATACCAAAACAAATGGCAATTTTAATGCTTTAAAATGGTGCATAAACGACTGTCCGAGCACGAAAATTGCCAAAGTTAATTGCAACCATATCGGAACCTCAGATTACTGCGTTTATTAAACATATAACAATAATTCTACCGATCTATCAAATTGACCAATTTGTAAAAACAGACATTATGCTACAATTGATATACCATATTAAAGTGCAATCATAATGCTTTAAAATGGTGGCTAAATGACTGTCATAGCGTGAAAACTGTCAATGTTATTTGCAGTCATATCGGAACCTCAAATTACCGCATTTTTAAAGCTGTGAAAATAGTTCTACCGATCTATCCAATTGGCCATTATCTAAAAACACATTATGCAATAAATTATATACCAAAACAAACGGCAATTTTAATGTTTTAAAATGGTGTATAAACGATTGTCCTGGCATGAAAACTGTCAAAGTTATTTGCAACCATATCGGAACCTCAAGTCACCGCCTTTTTAAAAATGGGAAAAAAATTCTACCGATCTATCCAACTGGCCATTTTCTAAA
>NW_025807243.1:0-1491 GCF_022045245.1 Lucilia cuprina
CTAGTCTATAGTCTAGTCTATAGTCTAGTCTATAGTCTAGTCTATAGTCTAATCTATAGTCTAGTCTATAGTCTAGTCTATAGTCTAGTCTATTGTCTAGTCTATAGTATATTCTATAGTCTATCTTCAAATCTATTCTATATTCTAGTGCATAGTCTAGTCTTTAGTTCAGTCAATAGGCCAACTTATAGTTCGGTCTTTAGTTTTCTTTCTAATAAAGCTTTAATAATTAAATGTTTCAAATATTCCAAAAATTTCATTATAATCTAAATATAGAGAGAACATTTTTGACACACATTTGCACAAATTTCTTTGTGACTTAATGTTTACTAAAAATATTACTAAATAAAAATCCCTTTTGGCTTATTTTTGTTACCCTGCAAAAAAAACTCAACAAATTTCATAAAAATATGTTATCCATTTAGCAAGGAGAGACAGACAGACTAGCAGTTCGGACAGACAAGCTTTTAAAGACAGACAGACGTACAACCATTCATTCATTGACTGTTATAACATATTTTTATACCTGCTTAACAAAAAGAGTAATACTACATGCTAGACACTTGCCAGACACACTTTAGTTACTTTCCTTTACTTCTTTTCCCATACAAAATACAATTTTCTTTCTCGACTACCAACTGCTGTGTGTAAAAATACTTGGCCAAACAAAAATAAAAATTTTCAAAATAAAAAAAATAAATATCTTTCTAAAATTACAAAGAAAGCAATAATAACAAAACAAGCAAAACAAAAAAGAAACTGAAATCTCTAAAAATAAAACCCTTAGTAGTATTTTGTAGTAAAAAAATTGACTAAGTAAAAAGAAGAAAAATTTTGCTTTCATGGTAGCAAGGCAACAGATGTTTGAAGTTGGTTTCTACAATTTTTACTAAACAAGTTGCTAAATTTTATTTAACAGTGTTGGTGAAAAAAATCCATTTATAAACGTTTTAGTATGTAGGGGGGCAAGTAAAGGAAGGAAAAAAAAAGAAAACTTTAACATCTCCGACTAACTCTTGTGATGCGTTTGAGTTTAACCTTGATATGTTGTTTACATTTTTCTGTGTGTATGTTTTGGTTATATACTATTTAGTGTTTATTTGCCGAAAAGAATTTGGGACCAAGAGTTGCCGCTTTAATATTTCAAAATGATTTAAAGATTACATTATAACATGTGGTCGTATGGGATAATCTAGCCCATGTTTAAAATTTAGTTACGTTACTTTAAACGATTTTTTATTCTTAACTTCCTTTAGTTCCTTTTTTATAGCATTACACTCACTCCGTCGTTGCTAATTATTCCCGAGTTAAAAAGTACTTGTATTGGAAGGTACGAGCCCAATACGCTAACAAAGCTGTTGTTGTTTGTAGTGCTCTAACTTTGATAGATAGATATATAGATAGATAGATAGATAGATAGATAGATAGATAGATAGATAGATATATAGATAGATAGATAGATAGATAGATAGATAGATAGATAGATAGATA
>NW_025807244.1:0-1821 GCF_022045245.1 Lucilia cuprina
TAGAACAATAATTCTACCGATCTATCAAATTAACCAATTTGTAAAAACACACATTATGCTACAAATGATATACCATATTAAAGTGCAATCAAAATGCTTTAAAATGATGCCTAAATGACTGTCATAGCGTAAATGTCAATGTTAATTGCAGCCATATCGGAACCTTAAAATACCGCGTTTTTAAACCTGGGAAAATAATTATACCGATCTATCCAATTAGCCATTTTCTAAAAATATATTATGCAACAAATTATATACCAAAACAAATGGCAACTATAATGCAATAAAAAGATATATAAACGACTGCAGTAACATGAAAACTATAAATGATATTTGCAACCATATCGGAGCCCATATTTACCGCATTTCCAAACCTGTACCAATATATATACTGATCAATCCAATTTTTTTAAAAATTCATTATGCCACAAATTGTATACCAAAACAAAGTGCAACTGTAATGCTTTAAAATGATGCATAAACGATTGTCCTAGCATGAAAACTGTCAAAGTTATTTGCAACCATATCGGAACCTCAAATCACAGCGTTTTTAAACATAGAACAACAATTCTACCGATCCTTCAAATTGACCATTTTTTAGACGAACACATTATGCCACAAATGATATACCAAATTAAAGTGCAATCATAATGCTTTAAAATGATGCATAAATGACTGTCATAGCATGAAAACTGTCAAAGTTATTCACAACCATATCGGAACTTCAAATTACCGCCTTTTTAAACCTGGGAAAATAATTCTACCGATCTATCCAACTGGCCATTTTCTAAAAATACATTATGCAATAAATTATATACCAAAACAAATGGCAATTTTAATGCTTTAAAATGGTGCATAAACGACTGTCCTAGCACGAAAACTGCCAAAGTTAATTGCAACCAAATGACTGTCATAGCGTGAAAACTGTCAATGTTATTTGTAGCCATATCGGAACCTTAAAATACCGCGTTTTTAAAGCTGTGAAAATAATTATACCGATCTATCCAATTAGCCATTTTCTAAAAATATATTATGCAACAAATTATATACCAAAACAAATGGCAACTATAATGCAATAAAAAGATATATAAACGACTGCTATAACACGAAAACTACAAAAGATATTTGCAACCATATCGGAGCCTTAAATTACCGCATTTCCTAACCTGTACCAATGAATATACCGATCTATCCAATTTTTTTAAAAATTCATTATGCCACAAATTATACACCAAAACAAAGTGCAACTGTAATGCTTTAAAATGATGCATAAACGATTGTCCTGGCATGAAAACTGTCAAAGTTATTTGCAGCCATATCGGAACCTCAAATCACAGTGTTTTAAAACATAGAACAACAATTCTACCGATCCTTCAAATTGACCAATTTGTAAAAACACATTATGCTACAAATGCTATACCATATTGAAGTGCAATCATAATGCTTTAAAATGATTCATAAATGACTGTCATAGCGTGAAAACTGCCAATGTTATTTGCAGCCATATCGGAACCTTAAAATACCGCGTTTTTAAAGCTGTAAAAATAATTATACCGATCTATCCAATTGGCAATTTTCTAAAAATACATTACGCAATAAATTATATACCAAAACAAATGGCAACTATAATGCAATAAAAAGATATATAAACGACTGCTATAACATGAAAACTATAACAGATATTTGCAACCATATCGGAGCCTTAAATTACCGCATTTCCAAACCTGTACCAATAAATATACCGATCTATCCAATTTTTGTAAAAATTCATTATGCCACAAATTATACACCAAAACAAAGTGCAACTGTAATGCTTTAAAA
>NW_025807245.1:0-1221 GCF_022045245.1 Lucilia cuprina
AAAAATAAGATAAAAGATAAAATAATAAAAAAGATAAAAGATTAAATGAAATAAATTAAAGAATAAAAATCTAAAAGAAAGAACCTAAAATATTTATAAATTGAAAAAGGAAAAATTAGATAAAAGATTAAAAAAGAAAAAATTAAATCAAATAAATTAAAGAATAAAAATCTAAAGTGTAAAATTATCAGAAGAAAGAAATAAAAAATTAAATATTTCTGAAAAATTTAAATTTAAAAAAAATATATATAAAAATTATTTTTGTATTCATGAAAAGAATTAAAAAGAATATATAAAAAATATTGAAAAATAGAAATAAGATTATTTAAAAAGAGAAAAAAATTTAAAATGAAGTGTATGTGAAAACGATTAAGGATCTACTCTGTCAAATATAC
Organism: Lucilia cuprina; assembly: GCF_022045245.1. Taxonomy (NCBI): domain Eukaryota; kingdom Metazoa; phylum Arthropoda; class Insecta; order Diptera; family Calliphoridae; genus Lucilia; species Lucilia cuprina. The sequence goes on from NW_025807245.1 coordinate 396, forward strand.
AGGTGAGTGAAGTTTTCTTATTTTTGTCATCACAAAATGGAAGAGTTAAAATCAACAGTAACTACCTTGACGGGAGCCATAAATCGTTTTATGGAACAGATCAAGGTAGTAGAGAATAGGATAAGTAATGTTGAGACCTGTCTTAGTAACGATGCACTAGGTCAGGTTCTGAGTAGGTTAGAACGTCTTGGAAATAGTCAGGCTGCCGCAACATGTTCCGTGGTTCTTGATGATAGTCATCTTCAACGGCCACGCACAGAAAGTGATTTGAAAGATATTAGTCGTCTACCCGATAGTGTAAAAGAATTGAGGTCCTTTGAAGGAAATCCAACGCAATACATTTCATGGGTGCATTCTGTCGAGACAGTGTTAAAGGATTTTGAGATAGTTAAAGAAAAACCAATTTACCGTGCTATCCTACAAAGCGTTCGCCAGAAAATCATTGGCGCTGCAGATACAGCATTGATTTCGTACAATGTATTTGAAAGCGATTGGGCGGAAATAAAAAGAATTTTGTCACTTCATTACGCTGATAAGCGGGATGTTCAAACCTTGGAACACCAGCTAAATCAGCTGTCACAGGGTTCTTCAACGGTTGACGAGTTTTATTCTACGGTAAACCGCCAACTATCTTTGATTATTAACAAACTCAAAACGGAATCATATAGTGCGGAAACAATCAGGGCTCTGGTGGAAACATACCGGAACAGATCGCTCCATATCTTCATACGCGGGCTAAGGCCAGAGCTTTCACGTATGATTATTATCCAGCGACCGACAACACTTCCTGAAGCATATTCTGCTTGCCTAGAGCTACAGAATTTGA
>NW_025807246.1:0-2899 GCF_022045245.1 Lucilia cuprina
ATAGTCTAGTCTATAGTCTAGTCTATAGTCTAGTCTATAGTCTAGTCTATAGTCTAATCTATAGTCTAGTCTATAGTCTAGTCTATAGTCTAGTCTATAGCCTAGTCTGTAGTCTAGTCCATAGTCTAGTCTATAGTCTAGTCTATAGTCTAGTATATAGTTTAGTCTATAGTTTAGTTCATAGTCTATTCGACAATCTAGTCAATAGTCTAGTCAATAGTCTATAGTCTTTATTTTAATCTAGTCGATAATCTAGTCAATAGTCTAGTCTATAGTTTAGTCGGTAGTCTACTCTATAGTATAGTCTATAGTTTAGTCTATAGTCTAGTCTATAGTCTAGTCTATAGTTTAGTTTATAGTCTAGTCGATAATCTAGTCTACAGTCTAGTCTACAGTCTTGTTTTTAATCTAGTCGATAATCTAGTCGATAGTCTACTCTATAGCCTAGTCTATAGTCATGATTATAGTCAAGACTTTAGAAATTTGTCTGGTCTAAAGTCTAGTCTGTAGCGTAGTTTATAGAGCAGTCTGCAGTCTATGCTAAGATTAGTATATAGTCTAATCTGTAGTCTTGTCTATAGTCAAGTTTTTTAATTCGGCTGATTTTTTTCTTAAGGTTTGCCATTTTAAGTTTTTGCTAATGAAATAAAAAATAAAATTTATTGCCTACATCGAGGGATTTCTATTGAAAATTAATTTTGTTTTATATGTTCCAGAAAGTGCAGTTTTAGTTTTGCAGGTCATTAATTGAAAATTTATTGTATTTTTATTATATTTAATTTAAAATTAATATTTATTTAACGTATATGAGAAAAATGCAACTTTTTTTACTAAACAAAAAACAAAAAAAGGGTGTGTACAGTTTTATAGTTTCTTTTTTCGTTTTGTAGCCTAAAAGTATGTTAACAGTTTATTACAAAACAAACAAAAGTGAAATAATATTATGGCAACAAATAATAAAAAAGCAGTTTCCAACAATATGTTTTTGCTGTTGTCAAACTTGTCTTCTGGCGACACAGTTTCTATATATGATTTTTCTTTTTTTTACAAAAAAAAACTGTGAAAATAGAAGTATACTTTGTGGAGCACTTGTTTAAATGCCGGATTGTTATAAATTGTTAATAATGGTTTGTTTTTTTCTTTCTAAAGCAAAACTGCTGCAAATATTTCAATTGCCACTGGTCAAAACATTTATATTGTTACATAAAACTTAAAAAAGTAAAATTTTTTTAAATAAATGACCTTTTCGCCTCTTAAATCCAATAAAAGCAATTAAAGATTTATAATCATAACCTTAAATTAAAACTTTCTATATTTTTTCTTAAATATTTAACAAGAATTTTAAAATATTTATCAATAATTCTCTACTCTAAAATGTACAATTCATTAAATTGATTAAAATTCCTAAGCATATTTTAAGGCTTTCTTTACATACACACACATCCCTACAAATGTATCTTTTTAACATCTCAAGTGTTTAATTTTTTTTCAAATTAAATGTGTTTTCTGCTGTAAAGAATGAAGGGAAAAATAAAGTATAGACAATTTATCTTTGTACTGACTGTTATGCTTCACTTAATTTCTTGTGAAAAACAATTTAAAACGCAGCCTACTTTTTGGGAGAGATTATGGTAATGGGGCAATGGGTGTTGTTGAAGTAAGTTTATTTAAGTGCGTTAAGTAGTTAGATGATGAGCTTTTGGTTTTAATGGATATTTAAATTTTGTTTTGTTCTTATATTTTATTTAAGAAACAATTGAAAATTTTAATCAATAATCGTTACTTGCAATGTTATTGAGCGAGGTAGAGGGGGACGGAATTTTGAAAGATTAATTGAAATGAGGGATAAATTAGACTCAAAATAAGACTATATATATACTATTAACTAGACTAAAGCCTAGGACATAGACTGGACTATAGACTAGACTTTAGACTAGACTATACACTAGACTAAAGACTAGACTATAGACTTAACTATAGAGTAGACTATAGACTAGACTATAGACTAGATTATAGGCTAGACTATAGACTACATTAAAGGCTAGATTATAGACTAGACTAAAGACTAGACTAAAGACTAGACTATAAACTAGACTATAGACTAGACTATAGACTAGACTATAGACTAGACTATAGACTAGACTATAGACTAGACTATAGACTAAACTATAGACTTGACTATAGACTTGACTATAGACTAGACTATAGACTAGACTATAGACTAGACTATAGACTAGACTATAGACTGGATTATACACTAGACTATAGACTAGACTATATACTAGACAATAGACTAGACTATAGACTAGACTATAGACTAGACTATATACTAGACAATAGACTAGACTATAGACTAGACTATAGACTAAACTATAGACTGGAGTATAGACTAGACTATAGACTGGAGTATAGACTAGACTAGACTATGGACTAGACTATAGACTAGAGTATAGACCAGACTATAGACTAGACTATAGACCAGACTATAGACTAGACTATAGACTAGACTATATGCTACATTATTGACTAGGCTATAGACTAGACTCTAGACTATCGACTAGACTATCGACTAGACTATAGACAAGACTATAGACTAGACAACAGATTAGACTAAAGACTAAACTGTAGATTAGGATATATACCAAACAATAGACTATACTAAAAAATAGACTACAGACTAGACTATAGACTACACTACAGAATAGGCTATACACAAGACTATAGTCTAGACATAGACTAGACTATAGACTAGACTATAGACTATAGACTAGACTAGACTAGGGCCTTAGCTGGTAGGGCCTTAGCTCAGGCTACTACCGGGGTCAGCGGGTGGCGGATAGCTGAACGACCTACAGATATGTAGGCCAGCTGCGATAGATAAGCAGTCCCCGACCACGAG
>NW_025807247.1:0-2109 GCF_022045245.1 Lucilia cuprina
AACAATAATTCTACCGATCTATCAAATTGACCAATTTGTAAAAACACACATTATGCTACAAATGATATACCATATTAAAGTGCAATCATAATGCTTTAAAATAATGCCATAAAGACTGTCATAGCGTAAAAACTGTCAATGTTATTTGTAGCCATATCGGAACCTCAAAATACCGCGTTTTTAAAGCTGTGAAAATAATTCTACCGATCTATCCAATTAGCCATTTTCTAAAAATATATTATGCAACAAATTATATACCAAAACAAATGGCAACTATAATGCAATAAAAAGATATATAAACGACTGCAATAACATGAAAACTATAAATGATATTTGCAACCATATCGGAGCCTTAAATTACCGCATTTCTAAACGTGTACCAATAAATATACCGATCTATCCAATTTTTTTAAAAATTCATTATGCCACAAATTGTACACCAAAACAAAGTGCAACTGTAATGCTTTAAAATGATGCATAAACGATTGTCCTGGCATGAAAACTGTCAAAGTTATTTGCAACAATATGGGAACCTCAAATCACAATTCTACCGATCCTTCAAATTGACCGTTTTTTAGACGAACACATTATGCAAAAAATTATATACCAAATTAAAGTGCAATCATAATGCTTTAAAATGGTGCATAAACGACTGTCCTAGCACGAAAACTGCCAAAGTTAATTGCAACCATATCGGAACCTCAGATTACTGCGTTTATTAAACATAGAACAATAATTCTACCGATCCTTCAAATTGACCATTTTTTAGACGAACACATTATGCCACAAATGATATACCAAATTAAAGTGCAATCATAATGCTTTAAAATGATGCATAAATGACTGTCATAGCATGAAAACTGTCAAAGTTATTCACAACCATATCGGAACCTCAAATTACCGCCTTTTTAAACCTGGGAAAATAATTCTACCGATCTATCCAATTGACCATTTTCTAAAAATACATTATGCAATAAATTATATACCAAAACAAATGGCAATTTTAATGCTTTAAAATGGTGCATAAACGACTGTCCTAGCACGAAAACTGCCAAAGTTAATTGCAACCATAGCGGAACCTCAGATTACTGCGTTTGTTATACATAGAACAATAATTCTACCGATCTATCAAATTGACCAATTTGTAAAAACACACATTATGCTACAAATGATATACCATATTAAAGTGCAATCATAATGCTTTAAAATGATGCCTTAATGACTGTCATAGCGTGAAAACTGTCAATGTTATTTGTAGCCATATTGGAACCTTAAAATACCGCGTTTTTTAAGCTGGGAAAATAATTATACCGATCTATCCAATTAGCCATTTTCTAAAAATATATTATGCAGCAAATTATATACCAAACCAAATGGCAACTATAATGCAATAAAAAGATATATAAACGACTGCAATAACATGAAAACTATAAAAGATATTTGCAACCATAATGGAGCATTAAATTACCGCATTTCCAAACCTGTACCAATAAATATACCGATCTATCTAATTTTTTTAAAAATTCATTATGCCACAAATTGTACACCGAAAGAAAGTGCAACTGTAATGCTTTAGAATGATGCATAAACGATTGTTATGGCACAAAAACTGTCAAAGTTATTTGAAACCATATCGGAACCTCAAAGCACAGCGTTTTTAAACATAGAACAACAATTCTACCGATCTATCAAATTGACCAATTTGTAAAAACACACATTATGCCACAAATGATATACCAAATTAAAGTGCAATCATAATGCTTTAAAATGATGCCTAAATGACTGTCATAGCGTGAAAACTGACAATGTTATTCACAACCATATCGGAACCTCAAATTGCAGCGTTTTTAAACATAGAACAACAATTCTACCGATCTATCAAATTGACAAATTTGTAAAAAAAACACACATTATGCCACAAATGATATACCAAATTAAAGTGCAATCATAATGCTTTAAAATGATGCATAAATGAGCATGAAAACTGTCAAAGTTATTCAACACCATATCGGAACTTCAAATTACCGCCTTTTTAAACCTGGGAAAATAATTCTACCGATCTATCCAATTGGCCATTTTCTAAAAATACATTATGCAATAAATTATATA
>NW_025807248.1:0-2722 GCF_022045245.1 Lucilia cuprina
TATTATTATTATCAATTATATAATTTTGAATAAATCAATTAAAATAGAAATTATAGCACTTTGTATACAATGCCAAAAAAGTTGCTTAGGTTTCGAACAATACTGTATTTTAATATTCTCCCAATTAGCCACACAAATGTCAAAATAATCTCAGCTAAAAACTCTTTTTCCGTTTCTTCTTTAGTTTCTAGTTCCGTCAGTAATTTTTCAACATTGCATGTGTCGTTCGTAAAAAAAAAAAACATTAAAGTGTTATTTAATAAAATAAATAGTGTTTATATAATTATAATTTATTGATAAAAATATAGTGTGATAATTGTTTTACAAGAACATCAAAAAGTTTTTTAACAAATCATGAAATACAAGTGTTAATTTTTTCCAGAAAATGTTGTTAAGAAAAAAGCGCAGCTAACAGCGCAGTCGTCTATAAAATGTGTGTATCTAATTGTTATGAATGACAGGCGCGACGTTGTTTTGACGGTCGGTTTGTTTTTCGATTTTTGAAAGTATGTGTGTTTGTTGATATTTCAGTATGCAATAGTTAAATGCAATAAAAAGTTTCTTTTAAAGCTTGTGCAAGTGGTTCGAGCAGATGAAACATGAAGGAAAAGATAATTAAAGTTATTTAAAGAGCAAAAAAAGTTAAGAGTAAATTTAATAAATAAGTTTAGTTAAGCTCTTTCTATGGCCTTTTTATATTTAAGAGTAATTGTTACAAACACTGTTTGTGATAAATGAGAGTTTGAGTTGAATTACCGGAGTTCTCTAAACAAAAAGGTAAATTTTAGTATACATTCACATACACATATATGTATATCTTTAGTCTTATTTATAAGTTGTACATATGAGCATATATCAACGTTTTTTAATTCCTTTGAAGTTAAACTAAATTGTTAATAACTTTGGTAAGAATTAATTAAGTTTTCTTAATACTTTAATGTCAAACTGGGGTGCATCAAAAAAGGGTTTGTGGGCCAAATAAAATGGCCCATCTAAACGCATCAATGGCCCATCTAAACGTATCACTCTTTAAATATTTAAATCCTTCAAACTACATTTATTTCAATTGCATTTTCTTGTAGGTTTCAGATAATAACAGTTTTTTCTTTAATTTTACTAAATCGCGATTTTTCTATAAAATAAATACTAAAATGAAACTTCTTACTGTGTATTTTTATTTAATTTGAATTGTTTTTACAATTATGTGCAACTTTTTGTTATTTTAAATATAACATATATAAATACAATGTTTAGGATTTTTTTTATTTATTTCCAATTCATTTATACAATTTTATCTTTTGCAGTTCATTATCAACCAAACATTATCTTCGGATTAATACGATACTAACGTAAGTGTAAAAGTAAGAAATTTAAATTTAACAAAAATCCTGAAATTTTGCCGTTTTTATGAATAGTTCTATGTTTGTAAGATATAAATTATTTGTTTTTCAATACTATTCTTTTTTAATATTTTAATTAAAATGCAAATATTTTTAATGAATATTCACCGTAACCTTTTTTGAACTCTTTTTACTTACCGTTTTTATTACAAACAAACGCATTTTTAAATCCTCTCAATTAGTCACACACATGTCAAAAATGAAGCTGAGTTAAAAGCTTCTTTTCCGTTTCTTCTTTAGTTTCTAGTTCCCTCAGTAATTTTGCAACATTGCATGTGTCGTTCCATAAAAATTATTAATAAAGTATTTAATAAAAGAAATAATGTTTAAATAATTAAAACGTATTGTAAAAATATATTGTGTTAATTGTTTTTTAAAAAAAATCATAAGGTTTTTTAACAAATCATGAAATTCAAGTGTCGATTTGCCTAAGAAAAATGTTGTTAAGAAAAATGCGCAGCTAGCAGCGCAGTCGTCGGGAAATGTGTGTATCCAATGTTTATGAGTGGAGGGCGTGAAGTTGTTTTGTCGGTTAGTTTGTTTGTCGATTTGTGAAAGCACTTATGTTGTTATTGCAGAATGAAATAGTTAAAGGAAATAAAAAAGTTCTTTTTAAGCTTGAGTAAGTGGTTTAGGTTTATAAAGAAAATAAAAGTAAATGAAAGAGCAGCAAAAAATTAAGAGCAAATTAATGAAAGCTGTATTAAGCTCTTTCTATGGCCTTTTTATGTTTAAGAGTAATGATTACAAAAAGTGTTTAAGATTTGAGCGAATATTAGTTGATTTCAAATAAACACTGAAAATACCGGATATGAATTAAACAAACAATTGTAATGAGGTGTTCGAAATAAAAAGGTAAATTTTAATACATTTCATATGATATATAATTTTGACATAAATAAGAAATAATATTCTATTATTAATCAGACGTTAAAAAGACATTTTTTCAAAAAAAAAAAATGTTCTACAAATCTTTCCTTTTTTGTCCTATTATATGAACATGGGGTTCTTCGCTACCCTAACTAAAAATAATAACATACAAAATTTTTATTAGTATAGAAAATTTTTATAATTATTTATTATTACATAAAAGTTTTTTAATTGTTTTATTTTTTACGTTCAATAATATCCAAAATTCAGTAAGGAACAAAATATACCATCTGAAGAATGAACAAGTACAAAAATATCCTTTTATAAATTCCGGTTCCCCATTATTAAGAATAAACAAGTAGGAAAGTATAGTCGGGCATGGCCGACCATATGATACCCTACACCATGAGTATATTTTTACAATTTTTACTTTTATAAAATTTTTATTTTTT
>NW_025807249.1:0-1795 GCF_022045245.1 Lucilia cuprina
TCTGTTCTAGTTCTGTTCTAGTTCTGTTCTAGTTCTGTTCTAGTTCTGTTCTAGTTCTGTTCTAGTTCTGTTCTAGTTCTGTTCTAGTTCTGTTCTAGTTCTCTACTAATTTTAAAAGTAACGTTCAAAACAACAAATTTATTACTCAAGTTGTGCTACTGCACAGTAGTATACTTATATATGTTTGCAAAATTTATATTTTTTCCGAAAAATTCATCTCATGATTTTTATTATTAATTTGAATAAGTTAAATTTATATTCAATGTTATTGTGCAGTGTTAGTGCGGTAGAGAAATGCAAAAGTAAAAATCATCCAGCGCGAGAAAAGTACATTTCATGTTAAGGCAACTGGAAAATTATGCTTTCATCAAAAACTCAAAAAAGAATATGAAAAGAAAAGAAAATTGTTTAGTACAAGAGAGAGGGTGTGAAAATATGTATGAATTTTTTAAAAAGCAAGGAAGTAGACGCTCTATCATGGCCATGACTCGTCTTGTAAACGTATACCACCATTATAAAGATTATTACAAATATGTGACATTATTACTTCATTTTTATTTTGGTCTATGAGATTCAAAAAAAAAATCTTTAGGACATTGACAGCACAATGATATTGTAATTTTTTATATGATATACATAAAAAGAAAAATACAAAGACATAATGATAAAGAAAAAATTACAGAAATTTTATAATAATAATTGCCAAATTTATAAAAAATATTTGAAAATTTGGTTTTTTAGAATAAGATTTTTAGTTGGTTGTCAAAATTCATTATTTTTCATACAGTTGTCTTAATTTTTTAATCAAATCATATTTATAACTAATTTATTTATCTTCTTTAGTCAATGACGCCTAAACAAATTGTCAATTTTTCTTGAAGCATTTGATTTGCCAAACTCAATAGAGAACACTATGTTTTTTTTTTTTCTCCTTTATTGTTAAGAAATGAGGCTTAGTGTGGATTATACTTCTAATAAGGCTTAACAATGACATAAAACAAGAAGCCAAAAAAACTTCTTCCTTCAACAGCCAAATAAGCAGTTGTCATTCACAATGTTCAATGTATTTTATTGATTGACTTTTTAAAGAAAAAGCTGGTTTTATACATTATAAAAACTTTATAAAACATATATTTTTTGGATTCTATTTTTGTTAAATATTTGTGGTAACACTATACTTAAGTTTTCTTTAGTATTCTACTCTCTGTTTCTTGGCACGTGCTTTAACACTTTTTCTTATTAGTTAAAGACCCCCACACAAGAGCAACAACATCACTAAATACTAGAAGGCTGACATTTGTCCTGAGGCAGCAATAAATATACGTGTCAATTTATCATGTATGAAGGTGTGTGGTGTGTGTTTGCTATTGAATGGCCCACCTTGATAATATTTATATGGAATTGTTAGTTGTTGCTGTTGTACCTGGTGGTAAATGCCAACTACTACATAAGTTTATTTCATCGGTATAAAAGCCAATTGCTTGGGCAGTAAATCAGCTCATTAGGTTAACCGCCCATAGAGAGATACCAACTCCAAAACAATAATACTACAACTACATAAATAGCAATAGCAACATGAATCATACAGATGTTTATGTTCGTATTAATACATGGATGAGAAATTATCGGGCTGTAAAACAAATACACATAGAAAAACTTCTAGTTCAGTTTTAGCTGGGTTCTAGTGCAGTTATAGTTCAGTTTTAGTTCAGTTCTAGTTCAGTTCTAGTTCAGTTCTAGTTCAGTTCTAGTTCAGTTCTAGTTCAGTTCTAGTTCAGTTCTAGTTCAGTTCTAG
>NW_025807250.1:0-1896 GCF_022045245.1 Lucilia cuprina
TCTAGTTCTGTTCTAGTTCTGTTCTAGTTCTGTTCTAGTTCTGTTCTAGTTCTGTTCTAGTTCTGTTCTAGTTCTGTTCTAGTTCTGTTCTAGTTCTGTTCTGTTCTTATCCAGACTCATTTTTAGAGTGTATTCCTGATCATTTATGTTTAAATTACTGTTCATAATGCGACAACTATGGTTTATTTGAATCTACATAAGTTTTTCATTTCAACACTAATACTGCTAAAAAATTTACACAGATATGCATATGCAAGTAGAATGTGTGTTAGTTTTTGGTGAAGTTTTACATAATTTTATAGATTTGTTTAATGGTTTGTAGGATTGTGGTTTGTGTTACTTTCAACAGAAAAATATAAAATACATAATTTAATTGTATTTTTTGTCGTTTTTTTGCTGAAAAATACTGATTTAGTTCAAGGACTTTTCAATAGAAGAGTTTTACCAAATACCATTTGATCTTAGAATCTTTAATCACACCTTACTGCTGTATTCGTTTCTTAATCTTTAAGTAATTTTTAATCAATAGCTTCTCACACCAAAAATATCCTTAATAAGTTTTTCCTTTACACAAAACTATTTAACCAAAAGTCAATAAAACTTTTTAGGCCTTTAGGGAATTTAGTTTGAAAAAAAAACACACACGCACTATTATTACGGTCTACCACACAAGGACCTTTTAAAAGAGAAAAACCCTTTTCTTTAATTTCCAAGCAATTAAATTATCTGATGTATATATTTACATTAAACACATACTCATACTTATCCGGGCGCATTAAAGTCCTTTGCATTGTAATGATTTCATATTAAAATGTTCAACAAAATCTAAAACAAACAATTAACTCTAGAATGATTATTACAATACATACACATTTTCATATACATATACTTGCACAAATACATTTCCACATTATAAATATACACATAAAATAAGTATAAACAACAATAAATAAATAAATAAATAAACGCAACTACTCTCTACTTGGAATTAAATTACTGGTAAACAAACGAAAAGGATAAAGTTTTTAAAACAACACAGTTGTAATGAGAAAACGGTATATAGAAAAAGAGAAACATCCGTCTAAGCCAGGGATATGATAAAAATTAAGTAGTTTAGATTCAAAAGACAGTGGTTTAAGGCACTGATTGAAAATTGAAAAAAAATATTTAAAATTCCATACACTTCCCCTTAAAGAAAACAACTACTCAATCAATATCAATATCCTTCCTATATCAACATCCTTGAAACCTTTGCTTATCTCCTCCTCCTGCCATTTCTTGTCATCGACAATATTTGCAACATCTCACATTATAATATAATTTAATAAATCTATTGCATCACTGTGCCGACAAACTGTAAAATGAAACTGAAAACAGATTTCCTTCACTTAACCAACACACACGCATTTGTTAGTGCATTCGAGGACGACGCGACTGACAAAAAAAAAAATAAAATGAGAATAAAGTGTGAAAGAAAAACCCAACAGTGATACTACGATTTATTTAATGATATAAAATAAACGACGTGGAAAAATTATTATTATGTTATTATTATTATTTTTATTATGTCTGCTGTTAGCAATTTACAATCAACTGCCAACTGGGATAGCAAGTAAGGTAAGGACGAATATGAGAAAGTGGAATGAACAGAGAATATACACTGAAACAAATAAAATGTTAAAAGAGACAATAGTCCAGACTATAGTACAGACTATAGTCCAAACTATAGTCCAGGCTATAGCCCATATACAAACCAGACTATAGTCTATCTATAGTCCATACTTTAGTATAGTCTATAGTCTAGTCTATAGTCTAGTCTATAGTCTAGTCAATAGTCTAGTCTATAGTCTAGTCTATAGTCTAGTCTATAGTCTAGTCTATAGTCTAGTCAATAGT
>NW_025807251.1:0-1462 GCF_022045245.1 Lucilia cuprina
ATGTAAATAAATTTTTTTATTTCAAACTATTTAATTTTTATTCTTTGTAATTTTTCGCCCTCGTCCACCACTATACGGCTAAATGATGAGCAATAAAATGTAAATTAAACTCAAGGAAAAAGTAAAGAAGAAAACCCTTTGAATAGTAAATTCCCAACATTTTCATAATTTTATAGTTAAAAAATAAGCTTGAGTACAAACAGCAAGCAAATGAATGAACAACTCCTGAACTGCACTTAAGCAAATACAAGGACTATGAAGAGATGAGTAAAAATTTACTGCTGCCAAAAATTCAACAAACGTACATACATATGCTCGTAGATACATACTTAAATACATATATGTTAAAACCAAAATTTTTATTAAAATGTTTACAAAAAAAGTTTTTTTTCCAGTATAAAAAAAAACCTTTATCCATAAGTATATAAAAACAACAACAGCATCAAAGTTAATCAAAAAGTTTACAATCTGTAGCTTATGGAATGAAATTGAGGCGCCTCTTAATGAAGCGTATGTAATTAAGTGGCAAATATTACAAAGCATACATACATTTGTATGTAAATGTTTTTTTGTTTTTATGTACATATGTGTTCATTGTTTCCACATGCACTATTTGTTGCATAAATAACAATGACAACCAACATTTACTTTTAGTGAAATTTTCTGCCAAAATTTATTAGCTTTCCTTTTTGGGGATGAAGTGGGGTGAAATATATAATTTTCATTGTTAATTAAAATGATTTAAATTCATTAGCATTTAAGTAGAAAGTCAATTAAATTGCAAATCCCCAGAAATGTGCTTTTAAATAAGTCAAGAGTTGTTACGGTTGAAGTGAAAAGGCACCAATTAGATGAAATATGATTGTTTAAATGAATTGAGTATTTTTAAATTTAAAAAGTACTTGTTAGCCGTCATTTGAAATAAAGAGGCAAAAATCGCAAACCTTTAATCTGTACACTAGTTGATTCAGAATGAATATATTAAACAAAATAATTTTAACTTTAAAACTTTTCTAATTATTTTAAGGAACAACAGCTGTTATTACTTTTTAAAATATATTATAGCAATAATTATTTAAAAATATATTTTATCTTCAACTTTACCTTAATTCGAATTAGTACTTCTTCATTGCATTTATAAATTACTCATGTGTGTAAAATTTTGTTAATAAAAAGGACATTAAATTTTTTCTAATTTTAAATGTTGTCATCAACGTCGTTGACAAGAAGACCACAATAAATAGAACTATCAGAACTTGTGAATAACTTGTTTCAAATCTAGCCCGTAGTTTAGTATAGTCTATATGTAGTCTTTAGTCTGATATATAGTCCTATTTATAGTCTAGTCTATAGCCAAGTCTATAGTGTAGTCTATAGTCTAGTCTATAGTCTAGTCTATAGTCTAGTCTATAGTCTAGTCTATAGTCTAGTCTATAGTCTAGTCTATAGTCTAGTCTATAGT
>NW_025807252.1:0-5036 GCF_022045245.1 Lucilia cuprina
AGAACTGAACTAGAACTGAACTAGAACTGAACTAGAACTGAACTAGAACTGAACTAGAACTGAACTAGAACTGAACTAGAACTGAGCTAGAACTGAACTATAACTGAACTAGAACTGAACTAGAACTGAACTAGAACTGAACTAGAACTGAACTTGAACTGAACTAGAACTGAACTAGAACTAAAATAAAAGGAAAACAGATTTAGGTTTGATTACTTTGTTCTGATTTTTAAATTGTGTTTGCGAATTGCAAAAAACTCTGATAATAAAAAAGTTTTAATTATAGAAAATTTCAAAATCACTGTCTCCAACCAACCATAGTCGTGTGAAATTTTTTATAAATGGAAATAACTAAAAATAAATTTGTCAATACTGGTTTTAAATTTTCTCGCTGTAAAAATAAATTAAAATAGACCATTACATTTTGGACACTTTCAAGCAAGTATAGCATTAATCATTAGTTCATTAACTAATAACAGTAGACCAAGCAACTATTTAGCAAGTGATAAAATGGAGAAAAAGTTGTTTATAAAATTCACACACACTTAGTAAGTTTATTTATTGAATCATTGCCAAAAAAACGTTACAATTTTAAACTTTTTTCGAAAGTTGTTAAAAAATAAATAAAAATAAATTATTTAATAGAAGAAATTTAATACAAATGACCGAAATTTATAAACAAGTAATAAAAACAAATTAAACGTTATGACACCTTAGAAAAGCCTATACATAATAAGGAGATGGGTAAAACATATTTTAATTTTATTTAATATTCTAAACAGCAAGTGTTCTCAATTTGAGGTTTCTGTTGTTTTTTTATTTTATCTTTGAAATTACCGTTCACTTTTATTTATTCTAAAAAATAATACTTCAACAATTGGAAAATCCTAAAATATTAGATTTATTTAATTTAGTGTCCAAAAATATCTAGAGAATGACGCATATTTTTAGGTTTTTTTAAAAGTTTTTTAATTTGAGCAATCAAATTTTACTAAAATATTTTATCAAGCTTGATGAATAAGAATTCAAAATTTGTATTTATGTTAAGAAATGGACAGTGGTTAAGAAAAGTTTATACTATTTGTTTCATCTAGAGTCTTACATTCTAAGTTTTTTAATCATGAATTTATTTTTGAAAAATTTCAAATTGATTTGTTTAAAAAAGCCCAAGCCAACCACGCACCACTTAAGAAGCCGTACTATTGATTTATAAACAAAACAAACTTAATTAGTAAAAAGCTTTCTAAAAGTCTGAGATATGTTTAATTAGTTCTGAGTCAGAACTTCTGACATATTCCAAGAACTTTGGATTTAGTTTCAAAAAAGTATTCCCTTCATTCGGTCCATAACAGTTATTTTTTACGACTTTTTCCCTTCTTTTAACAAAAAGCTTTCTAAGAATAATGTTTGTTTAAAAAAAGCTTTCTAAACAAAAGTGCATTTTTCTAACAAAAAGCTTTTTAATAATAGTGAATTTTAAAAGAAAAAGCTCTGTAAAACCCGTTTTTTAAGAAAGGGCTTTCAAGGAAAATTGCAAGACAATTTTCTAATAAGTTGCCTTAAAAAATGCAAACAAAAAGCAAAAGCAAAAAGCTTTACAAGGAAAATTATTTCTAGAAATATAATATTCAAGCTAAAACTTTGAAAAGAAAAACCTTTTTAATAAATTTTTCTTAAGAAAAAGCTTTTACTAAAATAAAAAATATTTCAATTTTAAATATTTAAAACGGGAAAAAACTTTTTAATGAAAAAAGATTTTTTTGGGAAGAAATCATTATAAAAAAATTTTTGAAATAAAATATTTTGAATAAAAAATATTTCGAAAGAAATTCAAAAGAAGTAAAAGCTTTTAAAAGAAAATGCTCTCTAAAGAAAAAGCTTTTTAAAGAAAAAGTTTTAAAAGCTTTCTGGAGAAAATGCTTTATGATGAAAAAAAATATTAACAAAATATTAACAAAAATAAAAAGCTTTGAAAGAAAATTATTTTTAAGAGAAATTTTCTCAATTAAGCTAAAACATTTAAAAGAAATAAAAAATATTAAAAAAAAATAATTAAAAAGATTTTTCTAAAAAAACTGCAAAAAATATATTTTTAGGCAAAAATCAATATAAAAAAAGGTTTTTGATTAAATAATTATTATAAAGAAAAAAATTCGAAAAAAAGCTTTCTAAAGAAAAATATTTTTTTTCCAAACGAAACAGCTTCGAAAAGAAAATACTTTCTAAAGAAAACCCTAACTAAGAAAAGTTGTGCAAAGAAAGTAAAAGCCCTTTTAAAGAATAAAGAATAGATAAATAAAAAAAATAAAATATTTTTCAAAAGAAAAGCTTTGAAAAAAAAGAACTTTTTAGAAAAGTTTTCTAACGAAAAGCAAAAGTTTTAAAATAAGGTCTAAGACTTTCTAAAGAAAAGGTTTTATGACAAAAAATAAAAGAACTATCAAAAGAAAAAGCTTTCTGAAGATAAAGCTTTTTTAATAAAGTTTTTTAAAGTTTTCAAAAAAGTCATAGCCTTCATAGAGACAAGGCTATATGACAAAAATTAAATATATTTTTTTAAATAAAAACCCATCTAAAGAAAGAGCTTTTCAAGAAAAGGCTATATGATAAAAATAAAATGTTTTTCAAAAGAAAAAGCTTTCTTATAGAGCTTTTTAAGAAAAGTTTTTTAAAGCAAAACAAAAGTTTCTAAAGAAAGCCAAAGCCTTTGAGGAAAAAGGGCTTAATGATGAAAGTAATATATTTTTCAAAAGAAAAAGTTTTCTAAGAAAGTTTGATTTAGAAAATTATAACAAAAATAATTTGTAAAAAAAACACTTTCTAAAAAAAGCTTTAAAAAGAAAATTTTTGAAAAGGAATTGTGTATTTATTTTAAGTTTAATGCGGGTATCAAAGAAAACATATTTCAACCATCTTTTGAATCAATATAATTATTATTTTTTCTTTAGTATAGGGTACAAATTTAATAGAAAAAAAATTACCCACAAACTATTTCTGTAAGCAAGGCTCAAGCTCAAGCCAATTAAAGCCACGTTTTTTAAATATACATTTTAACTGTAACAGTTTTTTTGTATTTTTAGATTTTTTTCAAACTATATTTTTATTACACGTAGTAACTAGTTATTGTAGTTGTTATTTATTAACGTTTTTTTTCTACATGAAAGAATTTACCTTTCAATTATTGCTTAATTTGTTTTTTACCAAATATTTTTTCTTAACAAATTTGTAATAGAAACTGTTAGTTTTTTGTGAAATATATAATCAATAATAGATTAAATCGTTGAATTACTTAAAAACATAACAAAAGGGTTATTTTAAACGTTAAAATATTTAACTAAAGCAGAATATAGCCAATAGCAAAAAATTTTAAAATTAATGCTGGTATATTACCAATAAAGAAACAATGGATAGTGGCCTAAAGTGGTAAAAAAAAAACAAACTTTAAAATTGTAACAAAGATGGTGTTAAAATAAGTTATAATTAAAGAAAACTATTTATTTTAGGGAGCCTGCTAAGAAGAAATACTTACTACTATGAGTTGCTATTTAAAACAAAAGACAAAAACCTCATTTACATTTTCAAAATTTATTTTGTCACAAATATCTTTGGTGGCGAGGTGTAGGCGTAAATATTTCTAATAAACATTTTTACTTGCTACTAAAAGCCAAACAACAATAACAATAACCAAAAAGCACCATCACGTCTAACAAACATTTTCCATAGATTCCTATTGGTTTAGGAGGGAAGTCAACACCAAACAAACGAAATTGAAAAAAACAAAACACAAATAATGTCAAAGTTTGTTGCTTAACTCTTTTGTTTAGCTAACTGTCGTTGTCACAAAAAAAAAAACTGCCACAACAAGTCTTTTGTGTGTATTTTTTTAAGATTAATTATTTTCAAATACAAAATAATAAAAATACTAGTAGTACTAGTATTTATTTTTGTCAATATTTATTTGTTAATTAAACAAATACAAAACAAAGAAATAACTACAATAACAACAACAACCACAACGACAACATTTAAACATATTTGAAATGATTTAAAAGATAAAAACACACTTTAAAATTATTATATTTTTATTTTATTTATATTTATGTTTATGCAAACAAACATCTAACACTAATTAAGGCTAGAAAAATGGTCATTTTATTTTTGCAAATATTACTCAATTCTTTTCTTTAAATTGGAATTTTGTTTAAAGAAATTCCTTTAACGTTTTTATTGCAACTATTTTTGTATAATTTCTTATAAAATTTTAATTGTATTAAAATTTTGCTAAATTATTTTAAAATGTATTATTTTATTATAAAGCATGAAAAATATTTTTATTGTTGTTTGGAAAATGTAATGATTTGCAATGATTTTGTAATATATGAAATTGTTAAAAAAAAACAATGCGTGAAAAAACTATAAAGTGGGATTTGAGCATTTGAAAAATTTAATTTCCCATTTTTTATGGCAATGCAGAATCAAACTAATTCCGTTTTAATTATAATTCAGTTCTAGTTCAGTTCTAGTTCACTTCTAATTCACTTCTAGTTCAGTTCGAGATCAGTTCTGGTGCAGTTTAAGTTCAGCTCTAGTTCACTTCTAGTTCAGTTCTAGTTCAGTTCTAGTTCAGTTCTAGTTCAGTTCTAGTTCAATTCTAGTTCAGTTCTAGTTCAGTTCTAGTTCAATTCTAGTTCAGTTCTAGTTCAGTTCTATTTTAGTTCTATTTCAGTTCTAGTTCAGCTATAGGTCACTTCTAGTTCAGTTCTAGTTTAGCTCTAGTTTAGTTCTAGTTTAGTTCTAGTTCAGTTCTAGTTTAGCTCTAGTTTAGTTCTAGTTCAGTTCTAGTTCAGTTCCAGTTCAGTTCTAGTTCAGTTCTAGTTCAGTTCTAGTTTAGCTCTAGTTTAGTTCTAGTTCAGTTCTAGTTCAGTTCTAGTTTAGCTCTAGTTTAGTTCTAGTTCAGTTCTAGTTCAGTTCTAGTTCAGTTCTAGTTCAGTTCTAGTTCAGTTCTAGTTCAGTTCTAGTTCAGTTCTAGTTCAGTT
>NW_025807253.1:0-1094 GCF_022045245.1 Lucilia cuprina
GGCTCCAAATTCAAAAACCATTTTGAGTGAAATATTAAAACACACTTTTTTTAAAAAACTTTGTTTTATGGAAAACTTTACAGCAAAACTTATTATACACCAAAATGTGAGGAATTAGACTAGCTACAACGTAAAATACAAAAATCAATTTTGAGTGAAATATTAATGAACACTTTTCTTTAAAAACTTTGTTCTACGAAAAATTTTATAGCTAAACATATTATACACCAAAATGTATGGAATTAGACTAGCTACAATGTTCATTACAACAACCTTTGCCAGAAGTCCAAAATTCGACTCCAAATTCAAAAAAACAATTTTGAGTTATATATTAAAACACACTTTTTTAAAAACATTTGTTTATGAACAATTTTAGAGCAAAACATATTACACACCAAAATCAATTTTGAGTGAAATATTAAAGAAAACTTTTTTAAAGACTTTGTTTTATGAAAAACTTTAGAGCAAAACATATTATACACCAAAATGTATGGAATTAGACTAGCTACAATGTCCAATACAACACCTTTGTCAGAAAGCCAAAATTCGACCCCAATATGAAAAAAAATTGAGTGAAATATTGAAAACAGAAGTCCAAAATTCGACTCCAAATTCAAAAAACAATTTTGAGTGATATATTAAAACATATTTTTTAAAAACTTTGCTTTATGAACAACTTTAGAGCAAAACATATTACACACCAAAATCAATTTTGAGGGAAATATTAAAGAAAACTTTTTTAAAAACTTTGTTCTACGAAAAACTTTATAGCAAAACATATTATACACCAAAATGTATGGATCAGACTAGCTACAACGTCCAATACAACAGCCTTTGTCAGAGATCAAAATTCGGTCCCATATTCAAAAAATAATTTTTAGTGAAATATTAAAAAAAACCCTTTTTAAAAACTTTGTTTTATGAACAACATTAGAACAAAACACATTACACACCGAAATGTTGGAAATTGGACTAGGTACAACGTCCAATACAACAACTTTTGTTAGAATGCCAAAATTCGGCCCCAAACTCAAAAATCAATTTTGAGTGAAATATTGAAAAACACTTTTTTAAAAACTTTGTAAAAAACTTTT
>NW_025807254.1:0-1051 GCF_022045245.1 Lucilia cuprina
ATCGGGGTAGCGAAAAACTGGAAGTAGCCCAGGACTAGTTCTTTCCAAAAACATATAGTTTATATGCAATTCCAGCTCTGGATAATTTTTACGATTTTTCAAAAAACATTTTGCAAAACATTAAGAAAAATTTTGGAGAAGACCCGTTAAAAACTATTTAAAGGGTTGTATTTACATAACCAGTTACTTTTCAGTGACTAGTAATTAGCGTCTGCATAACTTTGAGGTACTTTAGTAATGACTGTTAATCTAGTATAGGAGTATGAGCTTTATTTTCGATTTGTTTCTTAGTTTTCATATTTTAACCGATTGCGTGAAACAATTGTGTTTTACAAATAAGATAACAAAATAAATTTGCAGGTGAATGTTAAAACCATTATTTGAAGAACAATAGAAAATCTAAGCACAGGAGCAGTGAGTAGAACATTTGACTAGCAAACAAATTATGCTGCATGTACTTCCTGGGTATTTCATATATTCTTGAAGAATTATATTTAACATTTCCCAAAGAAATAGCATTTGATTTTAAAATTTTAACTTATTTACCCATTTACTACCATAAAATTGTTAGTATATATATTTCTTTATAGGGCGAATCTGTCAACCGATCTTGACAACTTTATTTGGCAAACATTTTTAATTTTAGAGTTAAAAAAAAATAGAAAAAATTTTTTGATGGCACATTCAAAATATTTTTTGTGAATATAAACTGACCCTAATATGTGATGAATCCGTTAGCGTAAATCATTTTGATTGAGGGAAGCAAAAGTTATAGAGGGTTTCACTTAATTATTTAAAAAAATCCGTAAAATTGTAGTATTTATATGTGTAATATTTGAAAAAATTGCACATAATTGTAAAAATTATTCAAATTTAGCGCATAAGATTTATTTTAAAAAAAAATTTAAGAAATTTCATTTCAGTAATGTTTTAACTTGTTGCATATAGTTTTTGAAAAATATAGAATTAGTAAAATTAAAAAAAAAACAATTAATATCTGAATATTGCGAGCTTGATTTATATGGGAATGCAATTAAAAAAATATAGTTTG
>NW_025807255.1:0-1149 GCF_022045245.1 Lucilia cuprina
AAATTGGCTACAAAATGGGCAACCTTTGGCCCGCCAGGAATTCCGGCCAAGCGGCTGAAAAATGGAATTTATAGTTAAAATGAGTATATCTCACTTCATAATGGACCTAGGAAGTTATATGATAGCTTGTAGGAATCGTTATATTCCAATCTATGTATGTATTAAGTTTCGTTTAAATATTTTGAAAAAGCGCCGAAATATTGAACAAAATCGAAAAATGATTTTAAAACACTATTGGCTGTTTTTTGTATTGTTTGTCTTAACTTTGGAACGTTATAACTCGAGAAATAGTTGATCAATTGCGAAGAAAGTGGTATCAAATGAAAGGTTAGGATTTAGACTAACAGATCGGGGAATAAATTTTGTCAAAACTTAAGTTAAAGTTATCGAAAAACGGAAATATATATTAACGCCCATTTTAAACCAGACTTATGGGCGTGGCAAAAAAATATTTTACAAAAACTGTTCACCATTTCATTCTTTATTAGCACACCAAATTTTATCAAATTATGTTGAAAAACAACAAAGTTATTAAACAAAAACCGATAAACATTTTTAATCCAAAGTGAACAATTTTAGCTCTGTTCGAACAAAGTTTGAAAGGCCCTATCTCAAAAGTTTATTGACTAATATTCAAGAAAGTTATATCAAATGAAAGGGCATGTTTTCAACAACAAGATAGAGTCATTTATTTTTTAGAAAAACAACTCAAAGTTGCCACAAATAACAAAAAGTGTTTACGCCCATTTTTGCCCCAAAAAGTGGGCGTGGCAATTTTTTGCTTTTTCCAAAAGATTCCTCATTTCCTATTGTATCGACATACGAAATTTCATTGAAATATCTTTAAAAACAAAGAAGTTATTGAACAAAATCCAGGAGTGTCTTTGACCCACAAAAGTTGAAAAATAAAAATTGCTAAAATTTTTGTAAAACACCAAGTCCCCAGAACCTGGTAGTAGGTGGATTTCCGTGCGACATTTTCTTTAACGTGTTATATCTTGAAAACTACAAAAGATATTGAGATAAAAGTTTCACCATATGATAGGTTGGAAAATTGGCTACAAAATGGGCAACCTTTGGCCCGCCAGGAATTCCGGCCAAGCGGCTGAAAAATGGAATTTATAGTTAAAATGAGTATATCTCACTTCA
>NW_025807256.1:0-1412 GCF_022045245.1 Lucilia cuprina
GAACAGAACTAGAACAGAACTAGAACAGAACTAGAACAGAACTAGAACAGAACTAGAACAGAACTAGAACAGAACTAGAACAGAACAGAACTAGAACAAAACTAGAACTAGAACAGAACTAGAACACAACTAGAACAGAACTAGAACAGAACTAGAATAGAACTAGAACACAACTAGAACAAAACTAGAACACAACTAGAACAGAACTAGAACAGAATTATAAAAGAACTAAAAAACAACCAGAAATAAGCATTTACTAACCATTAATTTAAGTACATTTAAAAAAACTTAAGCGTATCTTGAGGAGCTTTTAACAATTACATTATAAAGCATACATTTACGCTGAAAAATAAAATATTTTAAAACATGTTCTTCAATTAATACAATACTAATTAGCAACAATCACAAGTTTCCTGGAAAAGTCTAAAAAACAAAATTTAAAAAATTGAAATCTTGAAGTATCAGCAGATATTTGCATTTAATTTTACAATTTTGTGTTTTCACAAAATTAAAACCAACAAACCTTAAGGCGCACTAATGGTTTGATTTGCCAATTGTAGGCACGTTTCATGAACTTAAGTTATAATTAGGAAGTTAATTGAATGTAAATGAACACTACAGTGAAATCTACAAAAAAACGAACTAATTAAAAATCATTACATTAAAATACAACAGAGTTATATAAATATATTTTAAACAATATTTTACAAAAAAAAAAAAAAAAATTAAATAATTTTTAGTTCATTTCATGAATGTTTTACTGTCTTTTAGCATTGACATTGAATTGCATACCCAAATCAGAAAACACAAATTTTATTACATTTGTATTTCTTTCCGACTTATAATTCTGCCTTCTTCTCCCACCCAGTTCGTTTCCTCCTTCATACACGCACTCATTAAAGTGTCAATACAATTAATTGACAATAAAACAACAACCACACCACAAAGTGCGTGCTAAATTTTTAATAATTACAACAAAACGCATTATTCTGTCACCAAAAACGCAAAGCTCATTCTTTTACAATTTAAACAAAAATTATTAATTAAACGCATTCATATTTGGTTGTCACCCAAAAACACATAGTTTTCAATTTGCAGTAAAATTAAAACAACAACAAGCACTTAAACATGTACTGATATGATAGTGCGTGTTTTGCATAATTAATTCATTAATTATAAACTTTAGTCAATCGAATTTAAATGACTTACAAATAAACATATAAATTAATGAACAAGTTATTTTTTTTTAATTCAGCTAAATTTTATTCAAGAATATATTGATTGATAAGTACTAAGTAGAACTGAAATAGAACTAAACTAGAACTAAACTAGAACTGAACTAGAACTGAACTAGAACTGAACTAGAACTGAACTAGAACTGAACTAGAACTGAACTAGAACTGAACTAGAAC
>NW_025807257.1:0-1768 GCF_022045245.1 Lucilia cuprina
TAGAACAGAACTAGAACAGAACTAGAACAGAACTAGAACAGAACTAGAACAGAACTAGAACAGAACTAGAACAGAACTAGAACAGAACTAGAACAAAACTAGAACAACGACAAATCTAGAACAGAACTAAAATCAGATAGTCCTACTGCCCTCTGTAAATTTTACCACGTTTAGTCAAGCATAAAATCATATTCAAACATGCAAAACCTGCAACCTTAAATTGTTTGATGAGTGTGTCGTGTCTTTGACTGTATATGTGTAAAAATATCAAATTATCCATGTGTAAGTACGTATGTTTGTATGTATGTTCTTACAAGCATATAGAAAACAAATAAAAATGTCTTTCCATTTCCGAGATAAGTGCACTAGTTTTTTATTTCTCAAAGTTTTTGTCATCTTTCCTTAACATCTTTTGATGAAGCACTTAAATATAAGAATGTGAGGGAAATAGTTGCCAGAAAAAATACTAACAACAACAAGTATATTTAAAAAGCAAATAATGTGTTGAAAGTATGCTTAGAATTTCAGCAAATAACTAAATTTACAAGAAAAGTCTCTTACTCATTCGCTCATTCGCTATTTGTTTAAGAATATTATAAATTTTAAGAATATTTATTCTATTAAGAAAAAAAACTAGAAAACCTTCTTTGAGCTGCTATAGTATTTGCAAAATGTTATAATTTATTTGCGTTGCATTTAAACTGAGAATGTTTTAAGCAAATATTTACATAAAACATTTAAAAGAATTTCCTTTTAAAATGCAAAATTTTAATAAATAAGTCATGTAAGTGTTATTTATGGCACATGATGGGTAAAAGGAAAATTTTAGTTAGATTCTTTTTTATGGACTAGAATCTCTGCTATTTGTGCAAACTATTTCCATTTTTAAGAATTTCCATTAAAACCTTTTTAGGTGTAATTACAATCTTGTTGAGCACACTCGTACAAGTGTAAAATAATGAAAATACAAATGTAGTGGTTATACTACTAACACATGTCTACTATATGCTACACTTTAGCCATATGCAGATAATAAAAAAAATGAATAAAAATCCAAGAGCTGTAAAATAATAGCAAATCTAGGTAACAATGTTCACACTTATTCTCAACAACATCGTAAATACTGGCAAATGTATGAATGCACTTGCAATATTACGAGTATTAGTATAATAAAAAAACATAAGAATATTTAAATTTAGATTGGAAAAAAGGCAACAAAACTGTAGTGAGATTTTAGGATGTAAGTTACAGCTAAAAAATACATAAAAAATTAGGGGTTAACAGTAAAAAATAAATGAATGAAATGGTAAAGAAGACAAAAATAAAATAGAACTGCAACAGAACTAAAACGGAACTAGAGTAGAACAATAATAGAACTAGAAAAGAACTTGAACATAACTAGAACAGAACTAGAACAGAAATAGAACAGAACTAGAACAGAACTAGAACAGAACTAGAACAGAACTAGAACAGAACTAGAACAGAACTAGAACAGAACTAGAACAGAACTAGAACAGAACTAGAACAGAACTAGAACAGAACTAGAACAGAACTAAAACAGAACAAAACCAGAACTAAAACAGAACTAGAACTAAGCTAGAACTGAACTAAAGCAGAAATAGAACAAAACTAAAACAGAACTAGGACGGAACTAGAACAAAACTAAAACAGAACTAGAACAGAACTAGAACAGAACTAGAACAGAACTAGAACAGAACTAGAACAGAACTAGAACTGAACTAGAACTGAACTAGAACTGAACTAGAAC
>NW_025807258.1:0-7804 GCF_022045245.1 Lucilia cuprina
AGACTATAGACTAGACTATAGACTAGACTATAGACTTGACTATAGACTAGACTATAAACTAGACTATAGACTAGACTATAAACTAGACTATAGACTAGACTATAGACTAGACTATAGAGTATACTATAGACTAGACTATACACTAGACTACAGACTAGTATACAGTGTAGTTTATAGTGTAGGCTATAGTCGTCTTAAATTAAAACCATAATTTCGTCGATAGTCTAGTCTGTATGCTAATATTTAGTCTAATTATAATCTAGTCTATACTAGTCTAGTTTAACCTAATTAAGTCTATAGTCTGGACATTAGTCTTTTCCGTAATCATGTCTTTCGTTTAAACTATATTCTAGCTAAAAAGTCAAGTCTATAGTCAAATCTGAAGTTTTTTTTTTTTTTCTATAGCGTACTATATAGTCGGTCGGCAGACCATAGTCTACTGTATTGTCTAGTCTTCTTTAGAATTTGTCACTTGTAAAAAAAAGAAAAAAACTTAAATTTCTCATATTTTTTTCTTTATAATTAGTCTCAAGTTTAAATTGACTTCCGTTTGCTATTTGTGTATTTTTCCTGTCTTTCAACTGCTGCCAAACTTTCCCATTAGTGTTTTGTTTGTGGTTTTATATTTCTGTTTCTTTCTTTCTTTAAAATGTTTCATTTGCCGCCCCTTAAAGTATGTAAATTTTTATTTCTTTGTTTCTTTTAGCAATGACTTTTAGTCGGTCATTCACCGCATGTTGTTTAGTTTTTGTTTACAAAACAAAAAAGAAGAAAAAAAATAAAACAAAAAACTTTTCTATTGGGTTGATGTCTTTTTCCTGTAATTTCAAGACAAATTTCCGGTACGTAAGGAAATTATTGTTCTAAGAGGTTTATTTTTAATTGAATAATCTTAAAGTTTTTCTTTCTTTTTTTTTTTGCTATGTTTGTTTTGTTGGATAGTTTTTGTAAGAAAAGTTAGTTTAAATATTGATATTAGGAAATTTTCTTAACAAATTGTTGGAGAATTTCTTTTTTACACTTTTAAAAGTAAATTTAATTTCCTTTTTTGTTATTAATAAGCTTATCATAACAAATTGTATGTTTGCTGTTAGACTTTATTGCCTTAAATCTAGACCTCAATTTATTAAGCTATAAATAATTTTAACACTTCATTTATAATCTGTCTTATGTTAAAAAAGAACCCGCCTAAGAATATGCTTTATAATAAGAAAATTTACTCAGCCTAAAATTATGTTTATAAATAAATATTTTCTCAATTTCATTTTTTTATTTAAGGAAAACATTAAAATGAAATATTTGCCAGTTAATATCAACAGCATATGTATGTAAAAAAAAGCTGAGAAAATGTTCATTCACACACACACACACACTTAAACAGTAATTGGTAGTCCTTAAAAATTTGCCGTTTATAACTTAAACAAATAAATCTTCTTATGAATAATGTAGCAATAAAGCATATGTTAAGGCGCTAAATCTATATCAAAATAAAAAAAATAAACTCACAAATAAATACTTCTACATTTATAACGTTAAGGGGAAAAAACACAAATTCTATTAAGAGAGTTAAACTTTGTAAATATTTCTAAGATTTTCTACTAAATTGAATTTTCTTTTAAAACAGTGTAAGTCGTTGAAAACGTTATTTTATTTTAGCATAATTTAAGGCTAAACGCCAAAACATCAATCAGTGTTATGAGCAAAAAAAAAAAGAACAACACAAAAGAGCAAATATATAATAGAGTTTCAAAAGAGCAATTACATTTCAGACGCGTCACGTTTTTGTAGTTATAGACATTAATTAAATATTTTTTTGCAACTTTAATAGATATTTTTTCAAGCCTAGAAATATACAACGTTTTTTTGTTCTTTAAAAATACTTCAGTTATTATTTTTCTTAATTTAAAACTACAAGAAATTTATCAAATTAATTTTTTAATATCCTTTAGCAGTTTGCTGGTTTTCTTATTTAACTTTTGTGCTTATTGTGAAAAAAAATCTAATTTAAAATGCATTTTCTTCATGGTTTTTCTTAACCAAACGGCTATTGGGCAACCACTGCTGGCTTAAACGAAAAAAAAAAAACTGCTTGGCAAACATTAAAAATGGGTCGTGCAGCTTTTTTTGTGTCTTCATTTTCATTTCTATTCATAATTTATTAAGCATTTAGAAATTTTTATACTGACGCCGTCAAATATGCAACATAAATTGACCTTGTAAAAACAGGCAACCCTAAGTAAAGAGAAATTCAGGAAAAGAGTAAACTAAGAGTATAATTTGGCTGCTTTTCCTAAAAAAACCCAAAATGAATTCTAGACAAACAGGTGACTAAACTAAAAACCAGAGAGTACATAAGAGAGTTAACAACTCTCTCGCTCTCACAAATTTTCTCTAGTTTTATAAAATCCCAAATGGATTGTATTCATTTCTATCTCTTTTTTCTCTTGTTACCCTGAGAGCTTATTTATGTTATTAAATATTTAATGTTATACAAATGCACATATAAAGCAACCTACACCTTAAACTAGGCTACACGTTTTGTGTTTATTTCTTGCCACCTTACTACACAGATTACATTTTTGTAAATATATGTTTGTATGTACATATGTATGTGGCAATGTCTATAAGCTAAGTGCTGATATTAAAGGTACATAAACGTTTTATGTTGTCGATAATACTTAGTTGCCTGTATTTATTTTTATTACCTTAAAATTATAGTAAAGCCTAAAAGTAGACTTTTGCTATTCTATTTATATAAAGGAACATAAGCGTGAATTTAATAAATTACAAAAACTCTTAAAGTAAACTAAAGAACTACTGGATTTAAGGCAAACTAAAGCAAACATAACTTTTTGTTGCATATACTTTTTTCTAAATTTAACGTTGCCTAGTTTTAGGATAGACTTTAATCTGGAATTTCGATTAGCATATAGAATAATCTTTGGTAAAAACTAAAGACTAGACATTACTATAGATAGAACAACGGGCAAAACTATAGGCTAGAGTATAGAATATACAATAGTCTAGACTATAGACTGTACACTAGACCAAAGACTATAGTATAAAATAGACTGTACTATAGACTAAAGTATAGAGTAGACTATAGACTAGATTATAGACTTGACTACTAACTATATAGAAAACTATAGACTAGTGACTGGAACTTTAGACTATATTAAGACTATAGACTAGACTGTAAACTGGACTATAGACTAGACTATATACTAGTCTTTAGACTAAACTATAGACTAGACTATATACTAGGCTATAGACTAGACTATAGACTAGACTATAGACTAGACTATAGTCTAGGCTATAGACTAGGCTATAGACTTGGCTATAGACTAGACTATAAACTACACTAGATTTTAGAATAGACTATGTACTTATGTATAGACTAGGCTATAGACTAGACTATAGATTGGACTATAGACTAGACTATAGACTGGACTAAATACTAGACTACATACTGGACTATAGACTAGATCATATACTAAACTATAGACTATATACTGAAGTACAGACTAGACTATTAACTAAACTAGACTAGAGAATACACTATACTAGATTATATACTGAAGACTAGACCGTATAGCAGACTATAGACGGAGCTAAATTTATAAGGAAGGGCATGTATTCTAAAATAGTCTATAATTTTTTTTTACTTTTCAACTCTTTTAAATTTATTTAAGGTGACAGCTTCGTCTAGATTTAAAAATCTAACATGTCTGCTACATCTTTTAATTTAAATAGACATTTTATCAAAAGCGCCTATACATTGAATTTCTTTACACTACATGTTAACAAACAACCGACAAAAAACACACTCACTCATATCCTTTAAAGGAAATTTAATTCACTTATACAAATATAAAATCAAGCATATGTTGAGGAGACTCTTAGCGAGACTGATAGATTGTGACACTGTTGACAACAGGCAGCAAGTTCAAGGCAATGTTATACTTGAAATGTAACAAAAAAAAAAAAATCGGCAGAAAAAATATAGAAGCTTAACTAAAACAAGTAGCTACTGTGAAAATAAGGTGGAAAATTGTAACAGTTTTTATTTTTTGTCTTTAAAAATTCATAAATATTTTCCAGGAAACCACATCAAAGCTAAACATTTTACAAACACATGTACATATTTACATATATGGTTTTCTAGTGAAATACGTAAAAATCTTCATAAAATATAGCATGCTTTAAGGCTTAATAACACGTGTAGAGAATGCTAAAGGCCAAAGGAATGTTAATGATATTTATAGAAAAATTCAGGAAATTAAAGTGACATTAGGGAGAAAAAAATATAAGAAAATCTTCTTTACTTCTTATTTGTTATATTTTAAGATTTGTTGCCTACTTTAAGCAATTTTTATATAATTATTTCTTTAGTTATTAATATTTTTATGAATTTCCATTGAATTTTTTTAAATTATTTTTTTATATATTTAATTGTTATGACTAAAATTGTTAACTTAATAGAATGGACTAACATTTAATTGGTTTATGTTATGAATAATAAGATAATATAAATGATAAGAAACTATAAATTTTCTACTTTTTTCAGACCAGACTGTAGTTTAAACTAAAGACTGTAGACTAGAGTATACCCCAGACTATATACAAGACAATAGACTAGACTATGGACTAGACAATAGACTAGAATATAGCCACAAAATTGTCTAAACTGCAGACAAAATATTAAACTATAGGCTAGAATATAGACAAGAAAATAGTCCGACTTGGAATAATCTATAGACTTCATTATTAACATGACTTTAAACTGGAGTATAGACATGGCTATATACTCTTCTATATACTAGACAATAGACAAGACTATATAGAACCACAGAGTAGAATATGAACTATATTGTAGACTAGACTATATACCAGATTAGGGTCTAGACTGCACACAAATACACATAGACTAAACTAGACCAAAGGCTAGAGTATAGAATAGACTGTACTATAGGAAAGACTACAGAATAGACTGTATACTAGACTATAGATTGGACTATTGACTAGGCTATATTCTGGACTATATACAAAATTATAGACTAGGCTATATACTATACTATAGACTTGGCAATGGACAAGAGACTGGACAATAGAGTCCACGCAATAGACTTGACAATTGAGACTATGACTAGATTACAGCCTATATACTGAATGTAAAATAAACTATATACTGAATGTAAAATATACTATATATTAGTTTACAGTCTAGACTACACACTAGACTACTAAACAGATTATGGATAATAGACTAAACTATATAGAGTAGATTATAGACTTTATTTAAGACTGGAATATAAATAGACTTGACTGTTGAACTCACTATGGACTAGATTACACTATAGTCTAGACTATGTACTAAATTATAGTCTAAACTACACACTATACTATAGACTAATCGTATATAGAGTAGACTAAAGTTTTAACATAAACTGGAATAAAGACTAGACTATTGAGTAGACTACAGTTTTAACATAAACTGGAATAAAGACTAGACTATTGATTTGACTATAGACTATATTACATTTTAAGCTAGACTATGGATTAGACTGAAGTATATATACTTGACTGCATGCTAGATTATAGTCTTAACTGCACACCAAACTATGGACCAGACTAAAGACTAGACTATTGAATTCACTATAGACTAGATTGCACTATAGGCTAGACTAAACTTTAATAGATAGACTAAACTATATATACTAGACTATATACTTCATTATAGTGTAAACTACACAATAAACTACGGACTAGACTATGGATTAGACTATAGACTTTACGTAAGACTGGCCTATAGACAAGACTAGACTATAACTAGAATATAGGCTAGACTATAGAATAGAAGATAGATTTAATTATACAAATATACTAGATTATAGTCTAAACTAACTACTAGACACTGGACTAAACTATGGAGTGAACTATATACTGGCCTATAAACTAGACTACAGACTTTACAATATAATAAACTATCGTCTAGAATATAGACTTTTAGTAGTTCCTTTCAGTCCTAGTATAATTATAGTGACATGACTATATACTTTTCCTTATATATCTTTTCCTTACTTATTACACTTTACTATTCTTTAATTATTTTTCTTTCTGTGGTTTTCCTGTATATAAAAACTGGGACCCAAAAGTATTTCTTTCTGTATGTTTGTCTTGGCACCTTTTTTAACATTTTTCTTTATCATAATTTTCGTTTGGTTTAAATATAATAAATTTACCTACAAACTTAACCCCAGGTTAATGAATGAAGTCATTAGGATATGTAAGAGTTTTTAAGCCTTTAAGTATGTTAAGGATTACACTTGATGTTTTCATTTACTACCAAAAGAATAACAATAATGAAATTGTGTGAAAAAAGTCTAAGTAAGCAGAAGCTGTAATTATTTGGCTGTAAATATAGGAGAGTGATTTTAAAGATATTATTAATTTTAAAAGTTCTTAGAAATATTTTCTTAAAGTATACATTAATAGAAGAAAAGTGTTAACATTTTATAGCCACACATTAGAAAATGTTTTTCTTAGCTTATTAATTTTAAAGTGTTTCTAATGTATACCTGGGGAAATTGTAAATATTTAAACTCTATTTTAATGCTTAATTTTTAATTAAAAATGAAAAAAGCACAAAAAAAGTAGAAAGCCAAACAAACCAGCATAATATAATTTTATATGTAATGTAAAGCCAGTAAGAGCTTTGTATTAATTCCTATTTTATACTCCATTAGTGTCCACCTTCTTAATGTGTTCTTTCGTTTTTTTTGTTTTTCCTCTTCTATACTTCCGTTTATGCACGTTGTCGACTTTAATGTAATTTACCTCCTCCATAAATTGCAGAAACATGTTGTTTTTATTTCCTACTAATTCTTAAGCAAAATGTTTTTTCTTTCTTTATTTTTATAAATTTTCAAAAGCTAAAAATTTTCCAAAAAAAAAAAAACAACTGCAAGAATAAACTAAAGTTTTATATTGTAAATATTTACAAAATGTACAAGTATTTAGGTTTGAACTCAAGCAGCAACAGTGCTGGGTGTTTACTACACAACAACATTAATTGCTAAGCAATGTGAAATATTTATACAATAAAATACAACCAAAAAAAATATATAAGAAATATTTAGCTCCTTTTAAAAAACAGCAAAAGAACAACTTCAAAAATACTATAAGAAAAAAAAAACTTAAAAACCCAACAAGATACGACTACACGACAGCAACTTAAACTATAAATAACATTTTCATTTAGCAAGATTACTGTAAACGAAAAAAAACTATATATTAGGGGTTGTTTTAAATAATTGTCCTTTATTTTGGTTTCACTCTAAATTTTCTATAATTCTTAGCTAATTTATTAAAAGTCCTTAAACTTATTTCAATTCCTTATAAAGAACCTTTCTAAAGAAATATTTCAGTATTTACAAAACACTTAATCTTTGAAAGACTTGTACACAGTTAAAAAGCGACGTAATGGAGAAGAAAGAATTATGGTATTTGTTTATATATTTGTTGAGAAAAAAATACAAAAAAAATATATGTTTGTTATTTTTAAAAGAAAACAAACTGAAAGATTGTCATTTAAACTTATTTTAAATTTGTTTACTTTTACGATTAAAAATGGATATAAAAAAATTGTAGTCCAATAGTCTAGTCTGTAGTCTTGTCTATAGTTTAGTCTATAGTGTAGTCTATAGTCTAGTCTATAGTCCAGTCTATAGTCTAGTCTATAGTCTAGTCTATAGTCTAGTCTATAGTCTAGTCTATAGTCTAGTCTATAGTCCAGTCTATAGTC
>NW_025807259.1:0-4069 GCF_022045245.1 Lucilia cuprina
ATAGATAGATAGATAGATAGATAGATAGATAGATAGATAGATAGATAGATAGATAGATAGATAGATAGATAGATAGATAGATAGATAGATAGATAGATATATAGTTATGTAGTTAGTTAGTTAGATAGATAGTTAGTTAGTTAGTTAGTTAGTTAGTTAGTTAGTTAGTTAGTTAGTTAGTTAGTTAGTTAGTTAGTTAGTTAGTAAGTTAGTTAGCTAATTAGTTAGCTAATTAGTTATCCTCTGCACAACCAGGATTCTTGAAGACACATTCTCTGTTCAGGGGATAAAAATACTAATGACATTTTTTACTATTGCTTTAACATCTTCACATTGATAGTGTTGCGGGCATCTACAGGGTACCTTTGAAATCAGCATTTCTAGAACGGCAAATATAGCGTGCATATAAGGCAGTATTCCATAAGTAGGTTGTTACATTCAGTCAAGCTTAATAAACATATATTTGAATTTTCCATTTCATCTCAAGTTAACTTTAGATTTATTAACAATTATATCCATTTTCAAGCACATGTTACTAAGAATTGTTAACCTTTAAAAAAATTGTAAACATATACTGCGAGGCCATTAAAAACATTTAATTTTTTTTTGCGTTTTCAAATTACTCAAAAAGAGAGGCCTACAAACAATAAAATTGCATTATAATAATTGGTAACATACCAAAAATTTTCTCAATGTCAATTAAGACATCAAATTTTACAACCTTATCAGTAGCTGATAAATAACTGCTTGCTACTTTTTGGATGTTAGATGATAAGAATTCCATTGATTTTCTTTCCAAAAAAGAAAGTTTTTGTTTTACTTTGTTCGCTTTTTAATGGAAACTAAATAAATCCATTAAAAAATATTTGGTAAAAAAAAACAAACACTTTTTATACATTAAGTCAGTAAATGATATAAGCACACATAGAAAATATTTCCTATATAAGGTTCAACTGTAATTTCTAAGAATCAGACAGTTTTGCAAATAGCATCAATAGTATGAAGACTCTATTTGGTACGAAAATTCTCTGTCCCAAAATTTAATTAAACCCATTGTATAATTAAAATTTTATTATTTTCTCTTATAGTTTTATCTTGTATTTTGCTGGCATTGGCCGCTACCACTACTCAGGCGGCCAAATTAGATACCAACCTTTACGCAAAATACCTTTGTCGTAGTAAGCAAAACGGTTTTAAAGCTTTAGTACCGGGCAGCTGTTCTCAATATTATGAATGTCAAAATGGTGAATCTCAACTACGCACTTGTCCCCGTTTTTTTGATTCCGTGAATCAAATGTGTGTTACCAAAGATACTGGTTGTATGGAGACATTGGAAAATGAAGTAAATGTACCGGCTGGCTGCAGTGGTCCTTGTTGTGGAGTCTCTAGTGGCTACGCTTTAGATCCTATTAATCAACAGGTTTATTATGAATGCAAGGATAACTGTGTTGCCTCAAAGAACTACTGTGAGGGTGATTTAATGTTCAATTTACAGAC
Source organism: Lucilia cuprina (assembly GCF_022045245.1). Taxonomy (NCBI): domain Eukaryota; kingdom Metazoa; phylum Arthropoda; class Insecta; order Diptera; family Calliphoridae; genus Lucilia; species Lucilia cuprina. The sequence goes on from NW_025807259.1 coordinate 1,498, forward strand.
TAAGAAGTGTAGTGCAGCTGAAAGCTGTGGTGAAGTTACAACACCAAAACCACCATGTACTACTACTACAAAGGCACCATGTACTGCAACAGAGAAACCTATTATTCCAACTTTTACAACACCAACCACAACAACAACTACATGTACTACTACAACAACCACAACAAAATTAACAACTACAAAAACTACCACCACTAAAACTACGACAACGAAAACAACCACAACGCCGACCACAACAACAACGACATGCACCACTACAACAACTAATTGTTCAACAACAACTACAACTTGCACAACCACAAACCCAACAACAACAAAAACTACCACCACCAAAACAACAACAACAAAGACCACTACAACACCAACCACAACAACTACTACATGTACTACAACTACCACAACTTGCACTACTACAAAATCAACAACAAAACCTACCACCACTAAAACTACAAAGACAACAGCAACACCAACCACAACAACTACTACATGCACTACAACAACCACTACTTGCTCAACAACTACCACAACTTGCACTACCGCAAAACCTACAACCACTAAAACTACAACTACAAAGACCACTACAACACCAACTACAACAACTACTACATGCACTACTACAACCACTACTTGTTCAACAACCACCACAACTTGCACTACTACAAAACCAACAACAACAAAACCTACCACCACTAAAACTACAAAGACCACTACAACACCAACCACAACAACAACTACATGTACTACAACAACGAGTACTTGTTCAACAACAACCACAACTTGCACTACTTCTACACTAACAACAACAAAAACTACCACCACTAAAACTACAAAGACAACTACAACACCAACCACAACAACAACTACATGTACTACAACAACGAGTACTTGTTCAACAACAACCACAACTTGCACTACTTCTACACTAACAACAACAAAAACTACCACCACTAAAACTACAACTACAAAGACCACTACAACACCAACCACAACAACAACTACATGTACTACAACAACGAGTACTTGTTCAACAACAACCACAACTTACACTACTTCTACACTAACAACAACAAAAACTACCACCACTAAAACTACAACTACAAAGACAACTACAACACAAACCACAACAACAACTACATGTACTACAACAACGAGTACTTGTTCAACAACAACCACAACTTGCACTACTTCTACACTAACAACAACAAAACCTACCACCACTAAAACTACAACTACAAAAACAACTACAACACCAACCACAACAACTACTACATGTACTACAACAACAACTACATGTTCATCAACGACCACAACTTGTTCAACAACCACCACAACTTGCACTACTACAAAACAAACAACAACAAAACCTACCACCACTAAAACTACAAAAACAACTACAACACCAACCACAACAACTACTACATGTACTACAACAACTACTTGTTCAACAACCACCACAACTTGCACTACTACAAAACAAACAACAAAAAAACCTACCACAACTAAAACTACAACTACAAAGACCACTACAACACCAACCACAACAACTACTACATGCACTACAACAACGACTACTTGTTCAACAACAACCACAACATGTACTACTACTACACCAACAACAACAAAAACTACCACCACTAAAACTACAACTACAAAGACAACTACAACACCAACCACAACAACTACTACATGTACCACAACAACAACTACTTGTTCAACAACCACAACAACTTGCACTACTACTACACTAACAACAACAAAACCTACGACTACAAAAACAACCACTACTAAAACTACAACAACAACTACTACTTGCTTAACAACTACTACTTCCTCAACCACAACCACAACTTGCTCAACTACCACAGCTCCCTGTAATGGAGCAACAACGACTACACCGCCCTGCCCTCTTACCAATCAAGCTGCACAAAGTCAACCCGAACCAGCAAAACAACCCAACAACAATTTCGATTTGTATTTGCGTTTCGTGTGCCGTAACAAACCGGATGGCTTTAAATTCGTTTCGCTGACCAAATGCAATGATTTCTTTGTGTGCAACAAAGGTGTAGCAATGCTTTTGACCTGTGGCGACAATTACTTTAACCCTTTGAAGGGCGTTTGTGATTTGCCTGAAAATACCAATTGTGTCTTGAGTCAATTTATTGCATAGATCTAATAATCAGAGTGCGACCACTTTTTTTCGCTGGACTAAAGGATGCTGCCGACAAAATGATTAAGGTCTACTTTAAGCTTAAGTTTTAAAAGAAAAATAAATGAAATTTAATTTTTGAAAAATAAATCGATATAAATTATTTAATTTGTTGGTAAATGCGTACATATTTTAGGAAAGACTAACAACTGAGTAATTAACTAACAAACAAACTAACTAACTAACTAAAAAACTAACTAACTAACTAAATAACTAACTAACTAACTAACTAACTAACTAACTAACTAACTAACTAAATAACTAACTAACTAATTAACTAACTAACTAACTAACTATCTAACTAACTAACTAACTAACTAACTAACTAACTAACTAACTAACTAACTAACTAACTAACTAACTAAC
>NW_025807260.1:0-1324 GCF_022045245.1 Lucilia cuprina
GATAGATAGATAGATAGATAGATAGATAGATAGATAGATAAATAGATAGATAGATAGATAGATAGATAGATAGATAGATAGATAGATAGATAGATAGATAGTTAGTTAAGTTGGGCTTCAGTGATGGGGTATACTTTAGCATAGGTACACATCATGTAGGGTGAAAAAAGAGAAACATTTCTCATACCACCGTGATGGAAATGTGGTCATTGTGGGTAGAAAAAATCTTCGTTGGATTTGTAAAATATTTATGAATGAAAACCAAGTTTTTTCTACTTGTTGTTCCACACACATCTGACCACAACTCTAAACATATGCTACAAGTATATAAGAACTTAATAACAGTTGTATGTACATATATGTATGTATATATGTATATACATATGCAGATATGTATAATGTATATAATATATAGAAATAACACATTCATTCACAATAAAATAGATTTTTTTATATTTTTTCCGTTGCACACAAAGAAGTGTGGAAGGAGGGGGAGGCCGTCTATAGTATAAGTTTTATGGCAAAAATCGTGATTATTTTATTGATTTTTATTTATTTTTTTTTAAACAAACTTATTATAAAATACAATTGTTTATGAAAACAAAAAATAGTTATTATTACTACTTGTGTGAAGGTAATATCTGTTTTTAATTCATAATACATTATAAGTACAATTAGACATTAACTTGTCTTAGAGTTTGATGGATTTTTATTTATTTATTTGTTTTTTTTTATACATTTGAATGAAAGTAAATAATTAGAAAAAAAAATAAAATAAAATGCATTTAACATTTGTCTTCTATTTCCATTTAGTGGTAAATTACGTTTAGTTATTCTTGGAATTTTTATTACAATTATTCTTTTGCTAATTAAAATTTCTAAGAAATTTTAAAAATATTGAATACTTGTGACTGACATAAAATTACATATGAAATGTGTATTAATACCGTTAAAGGTAACTTAACAAGACCTTGCCTTTTTTGTCTGAACAGACAAATGTTCTTTTTTTCAAAATTTCCAATTTGAATTTTTTGTAAGAATTTTAGTGTGAAGTGTGAAGTGTGAAGTGTGAAGTGTGAAATATTTTTAAATACCTATGTAGGTGTGAATTTGAAAGATTTATAAAAGGGCCCCGTAGTTTTAGGGGTGGATGGTGGATAGGTTGGTGGGGGAAATCGTATTTAAGGTACAAAATTGAATTGATTCACTAACTAAATAACTAACTAACCAACCAACCAACCAACCAACCAACTAACTAACTAACTAACTAACTAACTAACTAACTAACTAACTAACTAACTAACTAACTAACTAACTAACTAAC